>NC_041390.1:559266877-559315953 GCF_002162155.2 Triticum dicoccoides | reverse complement strand
GAGCTTCTATCTCGGAGGAGCACCGTGCATTGATGGGCATGGTGATTGAAAGGATCTCATCCGCAGAGAGCGGATTGCATGAGGCCGTCAAAAGTTTACTGACGGGTTTTGAGGTACATTAGATAATGTACACTTTTGTCAGTTGCGCATGAATAAGATGCGCCCTGTGTAGATAGTAGCCCCTGAGACTCTGCGCGTCGTCAAGAAATGACGGCACACGGAGGATCATAATCCCAGGTCTAAGATGTCGCCTTTGAATGTAGGCGGCAGGGTGTCCGGAATCGAGCCGAACTGATGATTTTGCCGAACTAAAGCGGCAACTGGACGTGGCAGATGCCGACATCACGCTTGTTAATAAGCGGATTGATGAGGCTCAAGGTATGTAATTCCTCGGGCGGCATCAGGTAAGAACAGTTTTATGCCTGTGTCTTACGATGTATGTGCTTTGACGCAGATGGTGCGGCCGCCGTGGAGAGTCTTAGGGCAGAACTTGCCTGAGCTAAAGAACAAGCCAGCGAAAGTGATGCGGCCACCAGGAAAGCCCTTGAAGAGCTGAGAGCCGAACAGGCTGCTCATTGCCGAAGCAAGGAAGAGATGGCCGAGATGGCCGAAAAGTTAAAAAGCGCTACAGACCGTTGCAGACTTCTTGAAAAAGAAGACCAGGCGAAACAGACGGACTTAGAGAAGGCCGATGCCAATGCCAAGGACGCGCGCTCGAGAGCTGTGAAGGAGGAGCTGTGTCAGGCCGAACAGATTGCGGCTGGAAAGCCCTTTATGCTGCGAAGGAAATTTTGCGATCCGAAGTTTGCTCTGTTGGACCGGATGTGGAGTGTGGAGGATACCTATCTGGATTTGGCAGCGAGTGCTGCTGATGCGACCGAACACTTTCGAGATCAGAAAGATCGCGAAGTGGAAAAGCTTTTCTGGTCACAGTTTCACAATCCAGAGCGTCCACTGGCAGTGGACGATCGTTTGGCTCAATGGGCCGAACTGAATAGGTTGTCCGGACTCGCCATGAAGTACGTCATGGGTCATCTGTGGCCGGGGAGATCGGAGCCGAAGAGTTATTTCAACTTGGTGCAGCAATTCCTTGACGTGGTGCCGCGTATTAATGCAATGAAGAGGTCAGCGTGCATAGAGGGCGCAAGGATGGCTCTTGCCTGTGTCAAGACATACTGGGCAGAGATGGAGACCACCGTTGTTGCGTCCCGAGATTCGGACAAAAGCCGAGTACCCTCCGAGCACTATTTTCAGGAAGTCCTTGAAGGCGCTCGTGTAATAGAGACGTAGTTCTCGAAAGATGCTATGTTATGATAGCATATGTAATTATAAAGTAATATTTTGACAAACTGTAGTGGCCTTTTTATACTTGTGCCTTCAAGTATTGGGAACACCTCCTATGCGGCCGTTTTAAGATATATACAAAATCTGAAAGATGGCAGTCGTTGGCTTCAGCCCCCACGCACATAGTGCGGGGGTGCTCGCAGAAGACGCATTTTCACACTTAACCCAACGTCTTGGTCCTACAAAGAAGGTGATAGCGCAGCGGGCTAGGCAACCGGACTATAATGCTTTAACACTTTCACTTAGCCATAGGAGCTTGACAGTGAGACTATTTAGGTAGCCCCTTGGTGGCGACTGCGCTCGCCCGAGTTTGGGGCGCGTATGTGCCTGACCGGGAAGCGGCCCTTCGTTAAAGCGGAGGAATCCGATAGATTCCGATAGGTCCTCGAGTGGCTAACCAGTCTCACGCTACATCATGACAGTCAGTTTTCGGCTTTCTCTACTGAGGTGCTCGCCCGGCCGAACCGGGGCACAATCGCAGTAGTTCTCCTGGTGCTACCTTAGCCGATAGAGCGGAACGTAAGGTAGCCGAACTCAGGAGCCGGGCAACCCAACATTTGACCAAAGACATGATTCGGAGCTGATGCATATAATGCCAAAACTCGCGACGCCGAACACTCCCTAAGGTGTTCGGTCTTTATGAGTGCGGGCGAAACAACACTCTTTATTAAAAAGCCCCTAGTGTCCAGGTACGTGCAAAAATTCTAACGTGGCCACATGCCAAGACGCCAGCCTCCTCCTTTGGTTATATCAGAAAAAAAACCAGGGGATGTGTAGCAACAAGAGACAGTAAAAAAGGTTTACGCAGGGTCTTAATCTAAAAAGAATCCTTTAGGACGGGTCCCTACTGCACGTCTGCGCTTGTGTCTCTGTTGTGCCGTATCCTGGACGGGCGCCGCACGACGTTCATCTGTAAAAGAGAGGAACTGAGTTGAAAACGGGTCGTGCCAAAAGAGTTTAAAGTAAACAAAGTATAAAGTAAAATATATAAGATTGAGCTTTATTGTCTCTTATTGTATATGCGTGGAGCCCCTAGTGCGGGGGTATATGGCCTCTAGGCCTGCATCAATGATGATTTTGCACCGAACTCGTCTATCCGCGTTCGTGGTCTTGAATGACCTATTTCGAAGTTTTTTGGCCGGTGAGGCCATTTTGCTGTGGGGCTGTCAAAGCGGCCGCACAGTCCTCCATGTGAGAGATGCATAATGCGGTATTGCGTTAAAGCGAGCGAAAGCTTCGCGTCCCAGTAGTGCTTGATAGCGACTTGAGAACGGGACGATATGGAAGGTCAGGTTTTCACGGCGGAAGTTATCAGCAGAGCCGAATATAACTTCGAGCCGGAGAAAACCCATACAATGGGTGTCCGGACCAGGTGTTACCCCTTGAAAGTGTAGGCGAACGTAGCAGAAATTCAAAATTTTCCTACGTGTCACCAAGATCTATCTATGGAGAGACCAGCAACGAGTAGAAAGAGAGTGCATCTACATACCCTTGTAGATCGCTAAGCGGAAGCGTTCAAGTGAACGGGGTTGATGGAGTCGTACTCGTCGTGATTCAAATCACCGATGATCCTAGTGCCGAACGGACGGCACCTCCGCGTTCAACACACGTACAGCCCGGTGACGTCTCCCACGCCTTGATCCAGCAAGGAGAGAGGGAGAGGTTAAGGAAGACTCCATCCAACAGCAGCACAACGGCGTGGTGGTGGTGGAGGAGCGTGGCAATCCAGCAGGGCTTCGCCAAGCACCATGGGAGAGGAGGAGTAGGAAGAGAGGTAGGGCTGTGCCAGAACTTCGTGTATAGCTCCCATGCGCCTCCCCACTATATATAGGGGTGGAGGGGCTGGTTTCTTGCCCTCCAAGTCCATTGGGGCGTTGGCCAAGGTGGGAGGAAAGAAATCTCATTATTTCCTTCCCCACCGATTGTTATCCCCCCTTTTTAGGGATCTTGATCTTATCCCTTCGGGATATGATCTTATTCCTTCTAAGGGGGGATCTTGGTGCGCCTTGACCAGGGGTGTGGGGCCTTGCCCCCACTACCCACGTCCATGTGGGTCCCCCCATGCAGGTGGGCCCCACTCCGGAACCTTCTAGAACCTTCCCGGTACAATACCGAAAAATCCCGAACATTTTCCGGTGGCCAAAATAGGACTTCCCATATATAAATCTTCACCTCCGGACCATTCCGGAACTCCTCGTGACGTCCGGGATCTCATCCGGGACTCCGAACAACATTCAGTAACCACATACAAACTTCCTTTATAACCCTAGCGTCATCGAACCTTAAGTGTGTAGACCCTACGGGTTCGGGAGACATGTAGACATGACCGAGACGTTCTCCGGTCAATAACCAACAGCGGGATCTGGATACCCATGATGGCTCCCACATGTTCCACGATGATCTCATCGGATGAACCACAATGTCAAGGACTTAATCAATCCCGTATTCAATTCCCTTTGTCTATCGGTATGTTACTTGCCCGAGATTCGATCGTCGGTATCCAATACCTTGTTCAATCTCGTTACCGGCAAGTCACTTTACTCGTTCCTTAACACATCATCCCGTGATCAACTCCTTGGTTACATTGCGCATATGATGATGTCCTACCGAGTGGGCCCAGAGATACCTCTCTGTTTACATGGAGTGACAAATCCCAGTCTCGATCCGCATAAAACAATAGATACTTTCGGAGATACCTGTAGTGCACCTTTATAGTCACCCAGTTACGTTGTGACGTTTGATACACCCAAAGCACTCCTACGATATCCAGGAGTTACACGCTCTCATGGTCGAAGGAAGAGATACTTGACATTGGCAAAGCTCTAGCAAATGAACTACACGATCTTTTGTGCTAGTCTTAGGATTGGGTCTTGTCCATCACATCATTCTCCTAATGATGTGATCCCGTTATCAACGACATCCAATGTCCATAGCCAGGAAACCATGACTATCTGTTGATCACAACGAGCTAGTCAACTAGAGGCTCACTAGGGACATATTGTGGTCTATGTATTCACACGTGTATTACGATTTCCGGATAATACAGTTATAGCATGAATAAAAAACAATTATCATGAACAAGGAAATATAATAATAATACTTTTATTATTGCCTCTAGGGCATATTTCCAACAGTCTCCCACTTGCACTAGAGTCAATAATCTAGTTCACATCGCCATGTGATTAACACTCACAGGTCACATCGCCATGTGACTAATACCCAAGAGTTTACTAGAGTCAGTAGTCTAGTTCACATCACTATGTGATTGACACTCAATGAGTTTTTATGTTTGATCATGTTGCTTGTGAGAGAGGTTTTAGTCAACGGGTTTGAACCTTTCAGATCCGTGTGTGCTTTACAAATCTCTATGTCATCTCCTAGATGCAGCTACCACGCTCTATTTGGAGCTATTCCAAATAACTGTTCTACTTGGAGCTATTCAAAATTGTTGCTCCATTATATGTATCCGGTCTCTCTACTCAGAGCTATCCGGATAGGTGTCAAGCTTGCATCGTCGTAACCTTTACGACGAACTCTTTTACCACCTCCATAATCGAGAAAATTCCTTAGTCCACTAGTTACTAAGGATAACTTTGACCGCTGTCCTGTGAGCCATTCTTGGATCACTCTTGTACCCCTTGACTGACTCATGGCAAGGCACACTTCAGGTGCGGTACACAGCATAGCATACTGAAGAGCCTACGTCTTAAGCATAGGGGACGACCTTCGTCCTTTCTCTCTATTCTGCCGTGGTCGAGCTTTAAGTCTTAAATTCGTACCTTACAACTCAGGCAAGAACTCCTTCTTTGACTGGTCCATCTTGAACACCTTCAAGATCATGTCAAGGTATGTGCTCATTTGAAAGTATTATTAAGCATTTTGATCTATCCTTATAGATCTTGATGCTCAATGTTCAAGTAGCGTAATCCAGGCTTTCCATTGAAAAACACTTTCAAAATAACCCTATATGCTTTCCAGAAATTCTACGTCATTTCTGATCAACAATATGTCAACAACATATACTCATCAGAAATTCTATAGTGCTCCCACTCACTTCTTTGGACATACAAGTTTCTCATAAACTTTGTACAAACCCAAAATTTTTGATCATCATCAAAGCATACATTCCAACTCCGAGATGCTCACTCCAGTCCTTAGAAGGATTGCTGGAGCTTTGCATACTTATTAGCATCTTTCGGGATTGACAAAACCTTCTGGTTGTATCACATACAACCTTTCCTCATTAAAATCGTCGAGGAAACAATGTTTTGACATCCTATCTGCAAGATTTCATAAATAATGCAGTAATCGCTAATATAATTCCAACAGACTCTTAGCATCGCTACGAGTGAGAAAATCTCATCGTAGTCAACTCCTTGAACTTGTCGGAAAACATCTTAACGACAAGTCGAGCTTTCTTAATGGTGACATTTACCATCATTGTCCGTCTTCCTTTTGAAATCCATCTGTACTCATTAGCCTTACGACCATCGAGCCGTTCTGCCAAAGTCTACACTTTGTTTTCATACATGGATCCTCTCTCGGATTTTTATGGCCTCAAGCCATTTATCGGAATCCGGGCCCACCATCGCTTCTCCATAGCTCGTAGGTTCATTGTTGTCTAGCAACATGACCTTCAAGACAGGATTACGTACCACTCTGAAGTAGTACGCATCCTTGTCATCCTACGAGGTTTGGGAGTGACTTGATCCGAAGTTTCATGATCAATATCATAAGCTTCCACTTCAATTGGTGTAGGTGCCACAGGAACAACTCCATGTGCCCTGTCACACACTAGTTGAAGAGACGGTTCAATAACCTCATCAAGTCTCCACCATCCTCCCACTCAATTCTTTTGAGAGAAACTTTTCCTTGAGAAAGGACCCGATTCTAGAAACAATCCATATTGCTTTCGGATCTGAATTAGGAGGTATACCCAACTGTTTTAGGTTTCCTATGAAGATGCATTTTATCCGCTTTGGGTTCGAGCTTATCAACCTGAAACTTTTTCATATAAGCGTCGCAGCCCCAAACTTTTAAGAAACGACAACTTAGGTTTCTCTAAACCATAATTCATACGGTGTCATCTTATCGGAATTACATGGTGCCCTATTTAAAGTGAATGTGGTTGTCTCTAATGCCTAACCCATGAACGATAGTGGTAATTCGATAAGAGACATCATGGTACGCACCATATCCAATAGGGTGCAACTATGATGTTCGGACACACCATCACATTATGGTGTTCCAGGCGGTATTAATTGCGAAACAATTTCCACAATGTCTTAATTGTGTGCCAAAACTCGTAACTCAGATATTCATCTCTATGATCATATCATAGACATTTTATCCTCTTGTCACAATGATCTGCTACTTCACTCTGAAATTACTTGAACCATTCAATAATTCAGACTTGTGTTTCATCAAGTAAATATACTCAACATTTACTCGAATCATCTGTGAAGTAAGAACATAATGATATTCACTGCATGCCTCAGCACTCATTCGACTCCACACATCAAAATGTGTTACTTCCAACAAGTTGCTATCTTGTTCCATCTTACTGAAAATGAGGCTTTTCAGTCATCTTGCCCATGTGGTATGATTTGCATATCTCAAGTGATTCAAAATCAAGTGAGTCCGAACGATCCATTTGCATGGAGTTTCTTCATGCATATACACCAATAGACATGGTTCGCATGTCTCAAACTTTTCAAAAACGAGTGAGTCCAAAGATCCATCAACATGGAGCTTCTTCATGCGTTTTATACCATTATGACTTACATGGCAGTGCCACACGTAAGTGGTACTATCATTACTATCTTATATCTTTTGGCATGAAAATGTGTATCACTACGACCGAGATTCAATAAACCATTCCTTTAGGTGCAAGACCATTGAAGGTATTATTCAAAAATAGAGTAACCATTATTCTCCTTAAATGAATAACCGTATTGCGATAGACATAATCCAATCATGTCTATGCTCAACGCAAACACCAATCTCGGTGGTAGAGGGAGCGTGCGATGCTTGATCATATCAACCTTGGAAACACTTCCAACATATATCGTCAGCTCACCTTTAGCTAGTCTCAGTTCATTCCGTAGCTTTTATTTCGAGTTACTAACACTTAGCAACCGAACCGGTATCCAATACCCTGGTGCTACTAGGAGTACTAGTAAAGTACACATTAACATAATGTATATCCAATATACTTCTATCGACCTTGCCAGCCTTCTCATCTACCAAGTATCTAGGGTAATGCTGCTCCAGTGGTTGTTCCCCTTATTACAGAAGCACTTAGTCTCGGGTCTGGGTTCAACCTTGGGTTTCTTCACTAGAGCAGCAGCTGAATTGCCGTTTCATGAAGTATCCCTTTGTTCCCTTGCCCTTCTTGAAACTAGTGGTTTCACCAACCATCAACAATTGATGCTCCTTCTTGATTTCTACTTTCGCGGTGTCAAACATCATGAATATTTCAAGGATCATCATATCTATCCCTGATATGTTATAGTTAATCACGAAGCTCTAGCAGCTTGGTGGCAATGACTTTGGGGAAACATCACTATCTCATCTGGAGGATCAACTCCCACTCGATTCAAGTGATTGTTGTGCTCAGACAATCTGAGCACAAGCTCAACGATTGAGCTTTTCTCCCTTAGTTTGCAGGCTAAGAAAATCATCGGAGGTCTTATACCTCTTGACGTGGGCACGAGCCTGAAATCCCAATTTCAGCCCTCGAAACATCTCATATGTTCCGCGACGTTTCGAAAACGTCTTTGGTGCCTCTACTTAAACCATTTAATTGAACTATCACGTAGTTATCAAAACGTGTATGTCCGATGTTCGCAACATCGACAAACGACGTTGGGGTTCAGCACACTGAGCGGTGCATTAAGGACATAAGCTTTCTACTGATCGCATAATCGCTACTATCAACTTTCAACTATATTTTCTCTAGGAACATATCTAAACAGTGGAACTAAAGCGCGAGCTTACGACATAATTTGCAAAAGGTCTTTTGACTATGTTCAGGATAATTAAGTTCATCTTATGAACTCCCATTTAGATAGACATCCCTCTGGTCATCTAAGTGATCACATGATCCGAGTCAACTAGGCCGTGTCCGATCATCACGTGAGACGGACTAGTCATCATCGGTGAACATCTTCATGTTGATCGTATCTACCATACGACTCATGCTCGACCTTTCGGTCTCCGTGTTCCGAGGCCATGTCTGCACATGCTAGGCTCGTCAAGTTAACCCTAAGTGTTTTCGCTGTGTAAAACTGTCTTACACCCGTTGTATGTGAACGTAAGAATCCATCACACCCGATCATCACGTTGTGCTTAGAAGCGACGAACTGTAGCAACGGTGCACAGTTAGGGGAGAACACTTCTTGAAATTTTGTAAGGGATCATCTTATTTACTACCGTCGTCCTAAGCAAACAAGATGCATAAACATGATAAACATCACATGCAATCAAATAGTGACATGATATGGCCAATATCATTTTGCTCCTTTTGATCTTCATCTTCGGGGCTCCATGATCATCATCGTCACCGGCACGACACCATGATCTCCATCATCATGATCTCCATCATCGTGTCTTCATGAAGTTGTCACGCCAACGACTACTTCTACTTCTATGACTAACGCGTTTAGCAATAAAGTAAAGTAGTTTACATGGCGTTCTTCAATGACACGCAGGTCATACAATAAATAAAGACAACTCCTATGGCTCCTGCCGGTTGTCATACTCATCGACATGCAGGTCGTGAATCCTATTACAAGAACATGATCAATCTCATACATCACATATCATTCATCACATTCTTCTTGGCCATATCACATCACATAGCATACCCTGCAAAAACAAGTTAGACGTCCTCTAATTGTTGTTGCATGTTTTACGTGGCTGCTATGGGTTTCTAGCAAGAACGTTTCTTACCTACGCAAGACCACAACATGATATGCCAATTGATATTTACCCTTCATAAGGACCCTTTTCATCGAATCCGTTCCGACTAAAGTGGGAGAGACTGGCACCCGCTAGCCACCTTATGCACCAAGTGCATGTCAATCGGTGGAACCTGTCTCACGTAAGAGTACGTGTAAGGTCGGTCCGGGCCGCTTCATCCCACAATACCGTCGAAACAAGATTGGACTAGTAACGGTAAGCATATTGAACAACATCAACGCCCACAACTACTTTGTGTTCTACTCGTGCAAAGAATCTACGCAATAGACCTAGCTCATGATGCCACTGTAGGGGAACGTAGCAGAAATTCAAAATTTTCCTACGTGTCACCAAGATCTATTTATGGAGAGACCAGCAACGAGTAGAAAGAGAGTGCATCTACATACCCTTGTAGATCGCTAAGCGGAAGCATTCAAGTGAACGGGGTTGATGGAGTCGTACTCGTCGTGATTCAAATCACTGATGATCCTAGTGCCGAACGGACGCCACCTCCGCGTTCAACACACGTACAGCCCGGTGACGTCTCCCACGCCTTGATCCAGCAAGGAGAGAGGGAGAGGTTGAGGAAGACTCCATCCAACAGCAGCACAACGGCGTGGTGGTGGTGGAGGAGCGTGGCAATCCAGCAGGGCTTCGCCAAGCACCATGGGAGAGGAGGAGTAGGAAGAGAGGTAGGGTTGTGCCAGAACTTCGTGTATAGCTCCCATGCGCCTCCCCACTATATATAGGGGTGGAGGGGCTGGTTTCTTGCCCTCCAAGTCCATTGGGGCGTTGGCCAAGGTGGGAGGAAAGAAATCTCATTATTTCCTTCCCCGCCGATTGTTATCCCCCCTTTTTAGGGATCTTGATCTTATCCCTTCGGGATACGATCTTATTCCTTCTAAGGGGGGATCTTGGTGTGCCTTGACCAGGGGTGTGGGGCCTTGCCCCCACTACCCACGTCCATGTGGGTCCCCCCATGCAGGTAGGCCCCACTCCGGAACCTTCTAGAACCTTCCCGGTACAATACCGAAAAAATCCCGAACATTTTCCAGTGGCCAAAATAGGACTTCCCATATATAAATCTTTACCTCCGGACCATTCCAGAACTCCTCGTGACGTCCGGGATCTCATCCGGGACTCCGAACAACATTCGGTAACCACATACAAACTTCCTTTATAACCCTAGCGTCATCGAACCTTAAGTGTGTAGACCCTACGGGTTCGGGAGACATGTAGACATGACCGAGACGTTCTCCGGTCAATAACCAACAGCGGGATCTAGATACCCATGATGGCTCCCACATGTTCCACGATGATCTCATCGGATGAACCACGATGTCAAGGACTTAATCAATCCCGTATTCAATTCCCTTTGTCTATCGGTATGTTACTTGCCCGAGATTCGATCGTCGGTATCCAATACCTTGTTCAATCTCGTTACCGGCAAGTCACTTTACTCGTTCCGTAACACATCATCCCGTGATCAACTCCTTGGTCACATTGCGCATATGATGATGTCCTACTGAGTGGGCCCAGAGATACCTCTCCGTTTACACGGAGTGACAAATCCCAGTCTCGATCCGCATAAAACAATAGATACTTTCGGAGATACCTGTAGTGCACCTTTATAGTCACCCAGTTACGTTGTGACGTTTGATACACCCAAAGCACTCCTACGGTATCTAGGAGTTACACGCTCTCATGGTCGAAGGAAGAGATACTTGACATTGGCAAAGCTCTAGCAAATGAACTACACGATCTTTTGTGCTAGTCTTAGGATTGGGTCTTGTCCATCACATCATTCTCCTAATGATGTGATCCCGTTATCAACGACATCCAATGTCCATAGCCAGGAAACCATGACTATCTGTTGATCACAACGAGCTAGTCAACTAGAGGCTCACTAGGGACATATTGTGGTCTATGTATTCTCACGTGTATTACGATTTCCGGATAATACAGTTATAGCATGAATAAAAGACAATTATCATGAACAAGGAAATATAATAATAATACTTTTATTATTGCCTCTAGGGCATATTTCCAACAGTCTCCCACTTGCACTAGAGTCAATAATCTAGTTCACATCGCCATGTGATTAACACTCACAGGTCACATCGCCATGTGACTAATACCCAAGAGTTTACTAGAGTCAGTAGTCTAGTTCACATCACTATGTGATTAACACTCAATGAGTTTTATGTTTGATCATGTTGCTTGTGAGAGAGGTTTTAGTCAACGGGTCTGAACCTTTCAGATCCGTGTGTGCTTTACAAATCTCTATGTCATCTCCTAGATGCAGCTACCACGCTCTATTTGGAGCTATTCCAAACAACTGTTCTACTTGGAGCTATTCTAAATTATTGGTCCATTATATGTATCTGGTCTCTCTACTCAGAGCTATCCGGATAGGTGTCAAGCTTGCATCGTCGTAACCTTTACGACGAACTCTTTTACCACCTCCATAATCAAGAAAATTCCTTAGTCCACTAGTTACTAATGATAACTTTGACCGCTGTCCTGTGAGCCATTCTTGGATCACTCTTGTACCCCTTGACTGACTCATGGCAAGGCACACTTCAGGTGCGGTACACAGCATAGCATACTGAAGAGCCTACGTCTTAAGCATAGGGGACGACCTTCGTCCTTTCTCTCTATTCTGCCGTGGTCGAGCTTTAAGTCTTAACTTCGTACCTTACAACTCAGGCAAGAACTCCTTCTTTGAATGGTCCATCTTGAACACCTTCAAGATCATGTCAAGGTATGTGCTCATTTGAAAGTATTATTAAGCATTTTGATCTATCCTTATAGATCTTGATGCTCAATGTTCAAGTAGCTTAATCCATGCTTTCCATTGAAAAACACTTTCAAAATAACCCTATATGCTTTCCAGAAATTCTACGTCATTTCTGATCAACAATATGTCAACAACATATACTCATCAGAAATTCTATAGTGCTCCCACTCACTTCTTTGGAAATACAAGTTTCTCATAAACTTTGTACAAACCCAAAATTTTTGATCATCATCAAAGCATACATTCCAACTCCGAGATGCTCACTCCAGTCCTTAGAAGGATTGCTGGAGCTTTGCATACTTATTAGCATCTTTCGGGATTGACAAAACCTTCCGGTTGTATCACATACAACCTTTCCTCATTAAAATTGTCGAGGAAACAATGTTTTGACATCCTATCTGCAAGATTTCATAAATAATGCAGTAATCGCTAATATAATTCCAACAGACTCTTAGCATCGCTACGAGTGAGAAAATCTCATCGTAGTCAACTCCTTGAACTTGTCGGAAAACATCTTAACGACAAGTCGAGCTTTCTTAATGGTGACATTTACCATCATTGTCCGTCTTCCTTTTGAAATCCATCTGTACTCATTAGCCTTACGACCATCGAGCCGTTCTGCCAAAGTCTACACTTTGTTTTCATACATGGATCCTCTCTCGGATTTTATGGCCTCAAGCCATTTATCGGAATCCGGGCCCACCATCGCTTCTTCATAGCTCGTAGGTTCATTGTTGTCTAGCAACATGACCTTCAAGACAGGATTACGTACCACTCTGAAGTAGTACGCATCCTTGTCATCCTACGAGGTTTGGGAGTGACTTGATCCGAAGTTTCATGATCAATATCATAAGCTTCCACTTCAATTGGTGTAGGTGCCACAGGAACTACTCCCTGTGCCCTGTCACACACTAGTTGAAGAGACGGTTCAATAACCTCATCAAGTCTCCACCATCCTCCCACTCAATTCTTTTGAGAGAAACTTTTCCTCGAGAAAGGACCCGATTCTAGAAACAATCCATATTGCTTTCGGATCTGAATTAGGAGGTATACCCAACTGTTTTGGGTTTCCTATGAAGATGCATTTTATCCGCTTTGGGTTCGAGCTTATCAACCTGAAACTTTTTCATATAAGCGTCGCAGCCACAAACTTTTAAGAAACGACAACTTAGGTTTCTCTAAACCATAATTCATACGGTGTCATCTCATCGGAATTACGTGGTGCCCTATTTAAAGTGAATGTGGTTGTCTCTAATGCCTAACCCATGAACGATAGTGGTAATTCGATAAGAGACATCATGGTACGCACCATATCCAA
Source organism: Triticum dicoccoides (assembly GCF_002162155.2). Taxonomy (NCBI): domain Eukaryota; kingdom Viridiplantae; phylum Streptophyta; class Magnoliopsida; order Poales; family Poaceae; genus Triticum; species Triticum dicoccoides. The sequence continues at coordinate 559,302,529 of NC_041390.1, read as the reverse complement.
TAGGGTGCAACTATGATGTTCGGACACACCATCACATTATGGTGTTCCAGGCGGTATTAATTGCGAAACAATTTCCACAATGTCTTAATTGTGTGCCAAAACTCGTAACTTAGATATTCATCTCTATGATCATATCATAGACATTTTATCCTCTTGTCACAATGATCTGCTACTTCACTCTGAAATTACTTGAACCATTCAATAATTCAGACTTGTGTTTCATCAAGTAAATATACTCAACATTTACTCGAATCATCTGTGAAGTAAGAACATAATGATATTCACTGCATGCCTCAGCACTCATTCTACTGCACACATCAAAATGTGTTACTTCCAACAAGTTGCTATCTTCTTCCATCTTACTGAAATGAGGCTTTTCAGTCATCTTGCCCATGTGGTATGATTTGCATATCTCAAGTGATTCAAAATCAAGTGAGTCCGAACGATCCATTTGCATGGAGTTTCTTCATGCATATACACCAATAGACATGGTTCGCATGTCTCAAACTTTTCAAAAACGAGTGAGTCCAAAGATCCATCAACATGGAGCTTCTTCATGCGTTTTATACCATTATGACTTACATGGCAGTGCCACAAGTAAGTGGTACTATCATTACTATCTTATATCTTTTGGCATGAAAATGTGTATCACTACGACCGAGATTCAATAAACCATTCCTTTAGGTGCAAGACCATTGAAGGTATTATTCAAAAATAGAGTAACCATTATTCTCCTTAAATGAATAACCGTATTGCGATAGACATAATCCAATCATGTCTATGCTCAACGCAAACACCAATCTCGGTGGTAGAGGGAGCGTGCGATGCTTGATCATATCAACCTTGGAAACACTTCCAACATATATCGTCAGCTCACCTTTAGCTAGTCTCCTTTTATTCCGTAGCTTTTATTTCGAGTTACTAACACTTAGCAACCGAACCGGTATCCAATACCCTGGTGCTACTAGGAGTACTAGTAAAGTACACATTAACATAATGTATATCCAATATACTTCTATCGACCTTGCCAGCCTTCTCATCTACCAAGTATCTAGGGTAATGCTGCTCCAGTGGTTGTTCCCCTTATTACAGAAGCACTTAGTCTCGGGTTTGGGTTCAACCTTGGGTTTCTTCACTAGAGCAGCAGCTGAATTGCCGTTTCATGAAGTATCCCTTTGTTCCCTTGCCCTTCTTGAAACTAGTGGTTTCACCAACCATCAACAATTGATGCTCCTTCTTGATTTCTACTTTCGCGGTGTCAAACATCATGAATATTTCAAGGATCATCATATCTATCCCTGATATGTTATAGTTAATCACGAAGCTCTAGCAGCTTGATGGCAATGACTTTGGGGAAACATCACTATCTCATCTGGAGGATCAACTCCCACTCGATTCAAGTGATTGTTGTGCTCAGACAATCTGAGCACAAGCTCAACGATTTAGCTTTTCTCCCTTAGTTTGCAGGCTAAGAAAATCGTCGGAGGTCTTATACCTCTTGACGTGGGCACGAGCCTGAAATCCCAATTTTAGCCCTCGAAACATCTCATATGTTCCGCGACGTTTCGAAAACGTCTTTGGTGCCTCTACTTAAACCATTTAATTGAACTATCACGTAGTTATCAAAACGTGTATGTCCGATGTTCGCAACATCGACAAACGACGTTGGGGTTCAGCACACTGAGCGGTGCATTAAGGACATATGCTTTCTACTGATCGCATAATCGCTACTATCAACTTTCAACTATATTTTCTCTAGGAACATATCTAAACAGTGGAACTAAAGCGCGAGCTTACGACATAATTTGCAAAAGGTCTTTTGACTATTTCAGGATAATTAAGTTCATCTTATGAACTCCCACTTAGATAGACATCCCTCTGGTCATCTAAGTGATCACATGATCCGAGTCAACTAGGCCGTGTCCGATCATCACGTGAGACGGACTAGTCATCATCGGTGAACATCTTCATGTTGATCGTATCTACCATACGACTCATGCTCGACCTTTCGGTCTCCATGTTCCGAGGCCATGTCTGCACATGCTAGGCTCGTCAAGTTAACCCTAAGTGTTTTCGCTGTGTAAAACTGTCTTACACCCGTTGTATGTGAACGTAAGAATCCATCACACCCAATCATCACATGGTGCTTAGAAGCGACGAACCGTAGCAACGGTGCACAGTTAGGGGAGAACACTTCTTGAAATTTTGTAAGGGATCATCTTATTTACTACCGTCGTCCTAAGCAAACAAGATGCATAAACATGATAAACATCACATGCAATCAAATAGTGACATGATATGGCCAATATCATTTTTCTCCTTTTGATCTTCATCTTCGGGGCTCCATGATCATCATCGTCACCGGCACGACACCATGATCTCCATCATCATGATCTCCATCATCGTGTCTTCATGAAGTTGTCACGCCAACGACTACTTCTACTTCTATGACTAACGCGTTTAGCAATAAAGTAAAGTAGTTTACATGGCGTTCTTCAATGACACGCAGGTCATACAATAAATAAAGACAACTCCTATGGCTCCTGCCGGTTGTCATACTCATCGACATGCAAGTCGTGAATCCTATTACAAGAACACGATCAATCTCATACATCACATATCATTCATCACATTCTTCTTGGCCATATCACATCACATAGCATACCCTGCAAAAACAAGTTAGACGTCCTCTAATTGTTGTTGCATGTTTTACGTGGCTGCTATGGGTTTCTAGCAAGAACGTTTCTTACCTACGCAAGACCACAACGTGATATGCCAATTGCTATTTACCCTTCATAAGGACCCTTTTCATCGAATCCGTTCCGACTAAAGTGGGAGAGACTGGCACCCGCTAGCCACCTTATGCACCAAGTGCATGTCAATCGGTGGAACCTGTCTCACGTAAGAGTACGTGTAAGGTCGGTCCGGGCCGCTTCATCCCACAATACCGTCGAAAGAAGATTGGACTAGTAACGGTAAGCATATTGAACAACATCAACGCCCACAACTACTTTGTGTTCTACTCGTGCAAAGAATCTACGCAATAGACCTAGCTCTTATACCACTGTAGGGGAACGTAGCAGAAATTCAAAATTTTCCTACGTGTCACCAAGATCTATCTATGGAGAGACCAGCAACGAGTAGAAAGAGAGTGCATCTACATACCCTTGTAAATTGCTAAGCGGAAGCGTTCAAGTGAACGGGGTTGATGGAGTCGTACTCGTCGTGATTCAAATCACCGATGATCCTAGTGCCGAACGGACGGCACCTCCGCGTTCAACACACGTACAGCCCGGTGACGTCTCCCACGCCTTGATCCAGCAAGGAGAGAGGGAGAGGTTGAGGAAGACTCCATCCAACAGCAGCACAACGGCGTGGTGGTGGTGGAGGAGCGTGGCAATCCAGCAGGGCTTCGCCAAGCACCATGGGAGAGGAGGAGTAGGGAGAGAGGTAGGGCTGTGCCAGAACTTCGTGTATAGCTCCCATGCGCCTCCCCACTATATATAGGGGTGGAGGGGCTGGTTTCTTGCCCTCCAAGTCCATTGGGGCGTTGGCCAAGGTGGGAGGAAAGAAATCTCATTATTTCCTTCCCCACCGATTGTTATCCCCCCTTTTTAGGGATCTTGATCTTATCCCTTCGGGATATGATCTTATTCCTTCTAAGGGGGGATCTTGGTGCGCCTTGACCAGGGGTGTGGGGCCTTGCCCCCACTACCCACGTCCATGTGGGTCCCCCCATGCAGGTGGGCCCCACTCCGGAACCTTCTAGAACCTTCCCGGTACAATACCGAAAAATCCCGAACATTTTCCGGTGGCCAAAATAGGACTTCCCATATATAAATCTTTACCTCCGGACCATTCCGGGACTCCTCGTGACGTCCGGGATCTCATCCGGGACTCCGAACAACATTTGGTAACCACATACAAACTTCCTTTATAACCCTAGCGTCATCGAACCTTAAGTGTGTAGACCCTACGGGTTCGGGAGACATGTAGACATGACCGAGATGTTCTCCGGTCAATAACCAACAGCGGGATCTGGATACCCATGATGGCTCCCACATGTTCCATGATGATCTCATCGGATGAACCACAATGTCAAGGACTTAATCAATCCCGTATTCAATTCCCTTTGTCTATCGGTATGTTACTTGCCCGAGATTCGATCGTCGGTATCCAATACCTTGTTCAATCTCGTTACCGGCAAGTCACTTTACTCGTTCCGTAACACATCATCCCGTGATCAACTCCTTGGTCACATTGCGCATATGATGATGTCCTACCGAGTGGGCCCAGAGATACCTCTCCGTTTACACGGAGTGACAAATCCCAGTCTCGATCCGCATAAAACAATAGATACTTTCGGAGATACCTGTAGTGCACCTTTATAGTCACCCAGTTACGTTGTGACGTTTGATACACCCAAAGCACTCCTACGGTATCCAGGAGTTACACGCTCTCATGGTCGAAGGAAGAGATACTTGACATTGGCAAAGCTCTAGCAAATGAACTACACGATCTTTTGTGCTAGTCTTAGGATTGGGTCTTGTCCATCACATCATTCTCCTAATGATGTGATCCCGTTATCAACGACATCCAATGTCCATAGCCAGGAAACCATGACTATGTGTTGATCACAACGAGCTAGTCAACTAGAGGCTCACTAGGGACATATTGTGGTCTATGTATTCACACGTGTATTACGATTTCCGGATAATACAGTTATAGCATGAATAAAAGACAATTATCATGAACAAGGAAATATAATAATAATACTTTTATTATTGCCTCTAGGGCATATTTCCAACAGAAAGGAGGTTTTGCTGCGGCGGATTCTTGCTGGGTTTATCCCCATGTGATGGATTGTATCCTGATATATCAGGTTTAGTCCACTGTCGCCGTCCATAAGGACATTTGAAAACCGGAGTCCGCCAATTATTGGATCGAGTATCAAGGTAGTCCAGCCTGCATTCTTGATATTTCTAGAATAATCTAGCTGATCAAAGATGATTGGTTTTGACAACCAGTGGCGGGACCCTTTGGGGATAGGCCGTGTGGTGCGTACCATTATGGGCGCCGCACGTTTTGTTATGTGAAGTAAGTTCACTGTTTTTACTTCTTGTGGGAAGTTCTTTTGTTTCCTGGTGCTCTTCTTTTGGGGTTCGTCCTTGTCTTCGCTTGGTGTGTCGAGCCCCTTGTGTTCGGCATTGAGTCTGCCGGATTGTTTGAAAACCCAACAGTCTCTGTGGGTATGGTTAGCAGGCTTCCGGGAGTACCGTGTATCTAACATATCCTGTCCAGGATTTTATTTAGGTTGGATGGATCATCCCTGTTGTCCTGGGGGGCGATTTTGCCTGATTTTGTCGTGAGCCTTTGAATCCGGCATTGACTGTCGTGCTCTTCAGACTTTTGTCCTTAGTCTAGCGATGGTCCTTGTTGCGTCACGGTTTTCTGTTTCCATCCCTAGTTTCGGATGTACTTGGGTCGCTGGGGCTGCACCTTGCCAACCAGCTGTCCTCCCCTGCACAAAAGCGGGTCATGAGGCTTGTTAGTGCGGCCATTGTTCTTGGCTTTTCTTGGCCGAGGTGTCTGGCAAGCCATTCGTCTCGGACATTGTGCCTGAAAGCTGCTAAGGCTTCGGCATCCGGACAGTCGACTATCTGATTCTTTTTAGTGAGGAATCTATTCCAGAACTGCCGAGCTGATTCTCCGGGTTGTTGAGTTATGTGACTAAGATCGTCTGCATCCGGAGGGCGGACATAGGTTCCTTGAAAGTTTGCTCAGAAAGCATCCTCGAGCTCTTCCCAGCTTCCAATTGTGTTTTCGGGAAGGCTTTTAAGCCAATGCCGGGCTGGCCCTTTAAGCTTAAGGGGTAAATATTTTATGGCGTGGAGATCATCTCCTCTAGCCATGTGTATGTGGAGGATATAATCCTCGATCCAAACTCCAGGGTCTGTTGTTCCATCATATGCCTCTATGTTTACGGGTTTGAATCCCTCTAGAAATTCATAGTCCACGACCTCATCAGTGAAACATAGGGGGTGTGCGGCGCCCCTGTATTTGGGTGTGCCGGATTCTGATGATGGCTTCATAGCGTTGCTTACGAGAGCTTGCTTTCTTGGCCCATAAATGGACCTGACTGGGCCATGATGCGAATTCTTAAGTGGGTCGCATGCCGATTTAGGTGCGGCGCCGCTTGCCGCTTTATGGGGTCGTCTATCCGACTGTGTGGCTTTCTCATTTTTTGAATGCGAGGGCTCTAGGACCTCTTCGTCGAATTCAGGCAGTAGCTTTCTTTTCGGATAGCTTTTAGTGCAGCGACTATCGCTGTATTTATCTGCGGTATTGATTACTTTGCTCCATCTAAACCGGAGTACATCTTCCGCTGTTTTTAGCTTCCGCTTCTACTTTTTTAGGCTGCGTGCAGTTGCAACGAGCCTCTCGTGGAGATTCTTCTGCTCCATAGGTTTATCCGGCGTGAGGTCGTCCGGAATGCCGTTTTCGCCGGAGGAGGGATGTTCGGTTTCTCTATCCGTGTTGCCCTGTTCGGACGGTTGCTCTAAGGCCTGCTCGTCATCTACCGGCTCGTCCTGCTCTATGGCTGGGTTTTTGTCGAGGCGGGGCTTGGGTCGGCGTTTACACCGACGCTTTGATTGCTTTTTGGGGGGTCGATCTCCCGTCCCATCCCCTTTTTCCTCGTTGTCGCTTCCTTTAGGGGTATCCACCATGTACACATCGTGAGATGAGGTGGTTGTCCAATGCCCTATGGGCGTTGGTTCGTCGGTATCTCCTGCATCATCATCCATGTTGTCGATGTCTCTGGAGTCGAAGTTGAGCACATCGTTTAAATTGTCGACAGTGGCTACCAAGTGGGTGGTGGGTGGGCTTTGAATTTCCTCATTGTCCGCATCCCACCCTTGCTGACCGTAGTCCGGCCAGGGCTCTCCTGATAAAGAGAGAGACTTAAGAGAATTCAGGATGTCGCCAAAAGGTGAATGTTGAAAGATGTCTGCGGCGGTGAACTCCATTATCGGCGCCCAATCGGATTCGATCGGCAGGGGCGCGGGGGGTTCGGAGTCCGGGGAGGAGTCCGGATCCTCGGAGTCACGGATCATGCAGAGTGCGGGGCTAGCGTTCGGCTCGATCGCCTTTGAGATTGAAGCCCCCGAGGTGACGTCCAACCGCTCATCCTCGATTGGCGCAATAGGCTCCGAGTTAGGGGTCGGAACCGATGCGTGTGCGGCCTCCAGGACACTGTCCGGAGGCAGAGCTAGATCATGCCCCTCGAGATAGTGCGGCGCGCTTGGATGTGGCTCGAACCCATCGAAGATCAAGTCTCCGCGGATGTCAGCCGTGTAGTTTAAGCTTCCAAACCTGACTTGATGGCCAGGGGCGTGGCTTTCGATCTGCTCCAGGTGGCCGAGCGAATTGGCCCACAGAGCGAAGCCGCCGAAGACGAAGATCTGTCCGGGGAGAAAAGTCTCACCCTGGACTGTATCGTTGTTGATGATCGAAGGAGCCATCGGGCCCAAAGGTGACGACACAGAGGAACTCTCAATGAAAGCACCAATGTCGGTGTCAAAACCAGCGGATCTCGGGTAGTGGGTCCCGAACTGTGCGTCTAGGCCGGATGGTAACAGGAGGAAGGGAACACGATGTTTTACCCAGGTTCGGGCCCTCTTGATGGAGGTAAAACCCTATGTCCTGCTTGATTAATATTGATGATATGGGTAGTACAGGAGTAGATCTACCACGAGATCAAGGAGGCTAAACCCTAGAAGCTAGCCTATGGTATGATTGTTGTATATGGAGTTGATTGCCTACGGACTACAACCCTCCGGTTTATATAGACACCGAATAGGGTTAGGGTTACATAGAGTCGGTTACAATGGTAGGAGATCTTGAATATCCGCATCGCCAAGCTTGCCTTCCACGCCAAGGAAAGTCCCATCCGGACACGGGACGAAGTCTTCAATCTTGTATCTTCATAGTCCAGGAGTCCGGCTGAAGGTATAGTCCGGCTACCCGAACACCCCCTAATCCAGGACTCCCTCACAAGCCATTAAGCAACACCTCATCCCTCCTTGATAGTATTGGCTTTTCCTATAGACTCAATGTGATCTTGGATCACTAAAATATAAAATGCAGAGTCTTAAGCTTCAAGCTTGAGCCAAACTTTTTGTCCTTAGAATTTTGAGGGATCCACTTTCCTCATCCATGCCATGCCATTCATTGAGCTTTTCCTGAAATATTAATCTTGGAATAATGTTAGCTCAATGAGCTATATGTTGTTAGGAATTACCAAAACCACCCAGGGATAGTTGCACTTTCACACTCGACTATTACCGCATTCTCTATTCTTTTTTATTTATATGTTCATTCATGACATTCAGCCCCCGTACACCCTGGTACGGCCAATACGCCAGGGGCTTAAGCGTACCCCAGTAGAGAAAGCCCCGGTTCATCTGGGCAAGCACCTCAGTAGAGAAAGCTAAAACTGACTGTCATGATAAGGTGAGAGCTGGTCGCTGTTCGAGAGGTCTCGAGTCCCTAAAGACTTATGCCTCTTAGGGCGAGGAGTCGGCTTTGTCCGGCTTAGGCATGTATAGCGCCCCGAATTTGGCCTTCCGAATACTAGGGGCTTCGCCAAAATTTAAAATTGTAGACTTCTATGGATAAGTGAGAGTGATAAAGCGTTTAGTCCGATTTCCTTGTTCGTTGTGCTGAGCACCTCCCTCGAAGGACCCAACAATGGGAAAAAGAGTGCTCAGATTTATCCCGAACACCCCAGCACTCGTGGCATGGGGGCAGAAGCCGACGGCTGGACATCTTTCAGATTTCATAAACAGCCGCACAGAAGGTAATATTTTAAATTCAAACAAGCGTTGCATAACGCACATGAACAAGTTTTCATAATACAGGATCACATGAGCAAGTTCATTCAAAAATTACATCTTTTGCACACTCGTCCACCAGAAGACGGGCACCCTTCAGGACACCCTCATAATACATTTCAGGGTGGCGATGCTCCTTGCCCTGTGGCGGCCCCTCCTTCACCAGCTTCTCGGCGTCCATCTTGGCCCAGTGCATCTTCGCAGGGGCAAAAGCCCGGCGTACACCTTTGATGCAGACAGACCGCTTTATGACTTCCAGCCGTGGGCAGGCATCCACAAGCCGCCTCACCAGGCCGAAGTAGCTGTTGGGAAGGGAGTCGCCAGGCCACATCCGGACTATAAGGCCCCTCATGGCCTGTTCGGCCGCCCTGTGCAGCTCGACCAGTTGGTTCAGCTGGTCGCTCACAGGCATCGGGTGTTCGGTCCCAGTATACTGAGACCAGAACAACTTCTCCGTCGAGCTTCCCTCCTCATCCTGGTAGTACTTTGTGGCATCTGACATGTTGCGGGGCAAATCTGTGAATGCTCCTGGAGAGCTCTGGACTCGGGTAAGTAACAAGTAATTTACTTTCACATGCTTGCTTTGCATAATGAATGCCTTACCCGCCGCTATCTTCCTCATCGCCTCAATTTCTTGGAGGGCCTTTTGGGCTTCAGCCTTGGCACACTTTGTGCTCTCGAGGGCCGCGGCAAACTCGGACTCTCGCGTCTTCGAGTCAAGCTTCAAAGTCTCGTGCTTCTTCACGAGAGCCTGGAGCTCTTGTTGCACCTCGCCCACCCGTGCCTCCTGTTTCTCCTGCTCGGTGCACTCCTTGGCCGCTTTGTTTTCGGCCTCAGACAGCGCTTGCTTCAGGGTCGCCACTTCGGTCATGGCCCCTGGAACATCCATGATGATCCTATCATTTTGCAACCACATCTTTTTTTTATATATAGACAAGGTATTACTTACCTTTGTTCTCTTCGAGCTGCCTCTTGGTAAGGCCGAGCTCTTTCTCGGACCGCTCGAGGTTCTGCTTCAGTGCGGTGACCTCCGCAGTCAGTGCGGCAGAGGTCAGCAGCGAAGCCTGCATACGCATACAGACATACTTATATTAGACTCCTGCGGATATTATTTGATCCTCTATTCGGCTTTTCTTTGTGAACACCAAACAGAGCATCAGGGGCTACTGTCTATGCGGTAATATTTTCCTGTATTTTAAACACTTACCTCAAAGCCTGTTAGAAGGCTGGCACAGACTTCAGTCAGTCCGCTCTTGGCGGACTGAACCTTCTTGATCACCGCACTCATAATAGTGCGGTGCTCTTCATCGATGGAAGTTCCGCGAAGCGCTCCCAGCAGGTTGTCCGGTGCCTCTGGATAGATAGAGGTCACCGGCACGAGCGGCTTGCCCCTCTTGGAAGGGGGCCGCCTGCCGGAGTCCGGAACCACTAGAGGTTCCGGCGCGGTGTTCGACTGAGGGCCGAACTTGGAGCCCTTGGGAGTCTTTCTCCCTTTGCGCCTGGAGTCCGGGAGGTCGCCTTGAGGCGCCTCCGGGACTATCTCCCCCCGGCTCGGTGCCCCTTGAGACAGTACCTCGACATTGTCCGTAGGGTGAGGAGAGGAGGCGGTTGGAAGTGTATCACTATTCATATCCGATGAGTCCAAGGAACCGTCCAACGAGGATACGTCGATACGGGCTCGGGGCGAACTGCATGATCATATTCGACGTTAGGAGAAGCAGTGCAATAAAAGTATGCTATGAGTTACTCTGGTATCCGAATACTTACGACTTCGCCAGGGGCTTGGCCCTGAGTAAACACTCGTCTTCGCTGTCGGCGGCGGTGCTGGAACAGTTCGGAAGGAGAGTCCTTCCCTTCTTGGACCCTTCAGCCTCCCCGGTTGGGGCGGCCTTCCTTTTCTTGTCTCCCCCGGTTGGAGGGGAGAATATTCATCTTCCTCTCCCTTGTTTTTATGGGAGGAGTGCGTCTCGGAGTTATCGGACGATGAGTCCGATACCACCTGGCGCCGGGAACTCTTTCGGGTTCCCGTGGCCTTCTTCTTGATCTTCTTCTCCGGCACCCCATAAGGAGCCGGAGTCCGCATCTCTGTCAGGAGAGCGTCTGCAGGGTCTTCGGGCAGAGGGGCCGGACAGCCAATCTGCTCCGATGTCTCCACCCAGTCCTGTCAAAGGCATGGGAGCTCAGATCCCGCACATGGTTAAACTATGGAAAATAAATACCCTACGAAATGTACAAAACTTACCGGATTCGCAGGGCGCGTCGCGCTTAGCCCGCGGTCCTCGGTAAGGGGAGGGGGGACCTCGGCGCCCTTGAACAGCACCTTCCAGACGTCCTTATGTGTCGTGTCGAAGAGCTCGCGCAGAGTCTGGTGCTGGGCCGGGTCGAACTCCCATAAGTTGAAAGCCCGTTGTTGACACGGGAGGATCCGGCGGAAGAGCATGACCTGGACTATGTTGGCAAGCTTGAGTTTCTTTCCTATCATGTTCCGGATACACTTCTGGAGTCCGTCCAGCTCCATCGATGAGCCCCAGGACAGACCCTTCTCCTTCTAGGAAGTGAGCCGCATGGGGATTCCGGGTCGAAACTCGGGGGCCGCCACCCAGTTGGTGTCGCGCGGCTCGGTGATGTAGAACCACCCCGATTGCCACCCCTTTATGGTCTCCACATAGGAGTCCTCGAGCCATGTAACGTTGGGCATTTGCCCACCATGGCTCCGCCGCATTCCGCTTGTTGACCGTTGTAACACCCCGGATGTAACTTTCCCAATTTGTACTCCAACTCTTGCCGTTTCCGGCGTTAACTTATTTTATTTTCTCGGGTTCGGGTTTTTGTCTCTGTGTGTTGTTGTAGTTGTCATGCATCTCATATCATGTCATCATGTGCATTGCATTTGCATACATGTTCGTCTCATGCATTCGAGCATTTTCCCCGTTGTCCGTTTTGCAATCCGGCGCTCCGTTCTCCTCCGGTGGTCATTTCTACCCTCTTCTTGTGTGTGGGGGTTAAACATTTCCGGATTGGACCAAGACTTGCCAAGCGGCCTTGGTTTACTACCGGTAGACCGCCTGTCAAGTTTCGTATCATTTGGACTTCGTTTGTTACTCCAACGGTTATCCGAGGGACCGAAAAGGCCTCGTGTGTGTTGCAGCCCAACACCCCTCCAATTTGGCCCAAAACCCACCTAAACCCTCTCCATCATCTAGAGCGTTCGATCACGATCGCGTGGCCAAAAACCGCTCCTCATTTGGACTCTCCTAGCTCCTCCTATGTCTATTTAAAGATCCTCTCCGTTTTCTTCTTCTTCTTCCCCCCGAAACCCTAGATCCGCCACCTCGCGCGCGCCGGACAAACTCCCCCGCCGACGGACATTGTCTGCCAGATCCGCCCGGGCCAATCCCGCGAAGCCACGTGGCGCCGCGCGCCCACATCGCCGCCCGCACCCGCCGCGGCCCGTCACCGGCCCTCCCGGCCCGACTCCCGGGCGCCGCCGCCCGCGCCACCCCTCTACTCCAGCGCCGCCCCCGAGCCGCCCAGCACCACCGCGCCGCCGCCTCCGCCGCTCCGCCACTGCACCATCGCCGCGCCGCCTCGCCCACCGCGCTGCCTCACCGGCCGCCGCGCCGCCTCGCCCCTCGCCGCCCCTCGGGTCCCGCGCCTCCCCGGCCCCTCTCGGCCTCTCCCTCCTACTCCGGCGAAGCCCCGGCGATGAACCTCATTTTGCGTGCCCAGGTCAAACCCTAGATCCGGAGGTAAAAATTCGTCCAAGTCCCCGAATTCTCAGATCCATATGCTTCTGTTCATGGCCTTGTAACTTTGCATCCGTAGCTCCGATTCATGCATATAGCATATCAAAATGTTCGCCTCAGAGAGTACATCATTTCATTCCATTGCATCATTTTCATTTGAGTTCATTTTGGTGCCCGAAATGCTGTTAGAAGGGTGCTACTTGAGACATTTGTCAGATCTGCTACTCCATTTAGACTTTTGTCATTTTTGCCATGATTATTGTGTGCATGATATGCCCCTGAGCTCTACATATGCTTTGTTAAGGGTTTTGCCATCTCTCCAGAGGTGCAACCCATGTATTTTTGTGATGTGTGTGGTGACTAACGCAAGCTTGCCAAGTGAGGCACTTATTAATTCTGATTTCAGGGACTTAGCATTTCCACTTAGTCCTTGATCTGTTTTTCTCATGTTGCCATATGTTCGTGTTGTTTCCGGGTGATCCGTGCCTCTTTTGAGGATGATCAGTAAGGATGTTTTATTAATCTTGTAGTGCTCTATCCATCCATGTCTTTGTTTGCATTTATGGAGCACCCTATCTTGAGTCAATCGAGCTCTACTTTTGCTACTTTGTGATTCTGGGCAGATTGTCAACTTGTTTGCAATTTTGCCGATGATGTTGTAGTTGATCCGTGCATGTTATGCTATTGTTCTTACCATGTATAGCTTGCATTTTGTGTGTTCTTGGTGGATGTATGCTTAGCTTATCATGACTTGCACTGTAGTGAGTGCATCGAGCTTGTAAACATGCCTACTTGAGTTATGTTTCAGCATGTGCCAGTTTTCACTAAGTGTGAAAACTGATTATGTTTTTGCCATGTTCACATGCTTGCAATTGTATTTTCTGATCCCTTTTGGCTCAAGGTCACTAAGGGACTTTTGTTAAGCTCTTTGAGTAGCTTCATGCCATGCTTTACTTTGCCATGTTCAGGTCCTGTAGCATGTGGTTTTGTTGCTCCGAAGAGGGCTACCTGATCTGAAATTCCAGACAAGTGTTAATTTCACTAAGTCTGAAATCTGTTTGCCATATGCATTTTTGCCATGCTTGTTTGAACCTGTTAATGGATGAATTGGCCATAGCTCAGTGCTAGACTTTTGTTAAGCATCTTGAATGCATCCCTGCCATGTATTTTTTTGTCATGTTTGGGTGCTGTAGCATGTTCATCTCATTGCATTTAGATGGCTACTTGCTGTAAATCGCAGACCGGTGTCATATTTGATTCGCTTGCCATTTCCAAACCGTAACTCCGATTCCGGCGTTCTTTATATCGTTTTCAAGCGATTTCATCTCATCTTTCCCGTGGCACATTTGGTTTCCCAAGTTGAGGCCAGGTTCATGCATCCCTTGTCAAATCTTGCATATGCATCCCGCATAGCATATCATCATTTTACCATATTGTTTGATCCTTGCACGTGGTTGATTGTGTCCTTGTTGCTTGTTTGTCTTGTTTGGGTAGAGCCGGGAGACGAGTTCGCTAATGAGGAGCCCGTTGAGTTTGCTTTCGAGGATCCAGTCAATTCTGACAACTTTGCAGGCAAGATGATCATACCCTCGAAATCACTATGCCAATGCTACGATGCCTACCATTTGCTTTCAAGCCTCCCAAATTGCCATGTCAAACCTCTAACCCACCATGTCCTAGCAAATCGTTGATTGGCTATGTTACCGCTTTGCTCAGCCCCTCTTATAGCGTTGCTAGTTGCAGGTGAAGATTGAAGGCCGTTCCTTGTTGGAACATTTATTTACTTGTTGGGATATCATTATATTATCTTGTTATGTTAATGCACCTATATACTTGGTAAAGGGTGGAAGGCTCGGCATCTCGCCTAGTGTTTTGCTCCACTCTTGCCGCCCTAGTTTCCGTCATATCGGTGTTATGTTCCCAGATTTTGCGTTCCTTACGCGGTTGGGTTATAATGGGAACCCCTTGATAGTTCGCCTTGATTAAAGCTTTTCCAGCAATGCCCAACCTTGGTTTTACCATTTGCCACCTAGCCTCTTTTTCCCTTGGGTTTCCGGAGCCCGAGGGTCATCTTGTTTAAACCCCCCGGGCCAGTGCTCCTCTGAGTGTTGGTCCAACTCGTCAGCCGCCGGTGGCTACCAGGGGCAACTCTGGGCTGGCCTACCAGAAGTTTAGACAATCTGAGTGTGCCCTGAGAACGAGATATGTGCAGCTCCTATCGGGATTTGTCGGCACATTCGGGCGGTGTTGCTGGTCTTGTTTTAACCCGTCGAAGTGTCTTGAAGAATTGAGGTACCGAGTCTGATCGGAATGTCTCGGGAGGAGGTCTATTCCTTCATTGACCGTGAGAGCTTGTCATGGGCTAAGTTGGGACTCCCCTGCAGGGGTTTAAACTTTCAAAAGCCGTGCTTGCGGTTATGGGCAGATGGAAATTTGTTAATGTCCGGTTGTAGATAACTTGAACCTTAATTTAATTAAAATGAATCAACTGAGTGTGTTGCCGTGATGGCCTCTTCTCGGCGGAGTCCGGGATGTGGACACGGTGTTGGATTAATGTTTTGCGCAGGTTGCTCTTTAGTTTCTCACTCGCGTTTTGCCTCCTCTTCTTGCTCTCTTTTGCGAACAGGATAGCCACCATACTTGCTAGTCGCTTGCCGCAGCTCCACTTATATTTACCTTGCCATACCTATTAAGCTTAAATAGTCTTGATCGCGAGGGTGCGAGATTGCTGAGTCCTTGTGGCTCATAGATTACTATTACACCAGATGCAGGGCCTGATGATTCCGCTCCAGGTGACGCGCTCGAGCTCAAGTGGGAGTTCGACGAGGACTCTCAACGTTATTATGTTTCCTTTCCTGATGATCAGTAGTGGTGCCCAGTTGGGGGTGATTGGGACCGTGTCGCATGTTGGGTTATCTTTTATTTTGGCGCCGTAGTCGGGCCATGAGTGTTTGGATGATGTAATGTTATTTATGTACTTGATTGACGTGGCGAGTGTAAGCCAACTATGTTATCTCCCCTTTATTATTGTATTACATGGGATGTTGTAAAGATTACCTTACTTGCGACATATGCCTTCAATGCGATTATGTCTCTAAGTCGTGCCTCGACACGTGGGAGCTATAGTCGCATCGAGGGTGATACAACCGCCTACTACCTTCGGTTTGACATTGAAGGTCTTCAGCCACAGGCCGAAGTGGGGCCGGATGCGGAGGAAAGCCTCGCAGACGACGATGAACGCCGAGATGTTGAGGATGAAATTCGGGGCCAGATCATGGAAGTCCAGCCCATAATAGAACATAAGGCCGCGGACGAATGGATGGAGGGGAAACCCCAGTCCGCGGACGAAGTGGGTGAGGAAAACCACCCTTTTGTGAGGTTCCGGGGTATGGACGATCTGCCCCACGACTGGCAGCCGGTGCGCGATATCCGCGGCTAAGTATCCGGCCCCGCGCAGCTTTTTGATGTCTCCCTCCGTGACGGAAGAGACCATCCACTTGCCTCCCGCTCTGGACATGTTTGGAGAGGGTTGAGGAGAAGGATGTGGACTTGGGCGCTGGAGCTCGAGTGCGTGAGAATGGATGAGCAAGGAGGAAGAAGGCGTGGGTAGAAAAAGGCAAACCCTTATCCCTTTATAAGGGCGGACTAAACTATATGCCCCCACCAGCCTGGTAAAACTCGATTATCCCCAAGCGCTGTAATTGATGGCGCTGTTGGGTTACCCACGTCCGTATTGATGGGAATCCCGTAATAAGGGGACATGATCTCTGCTTCGGCAAGACGTGCCAAGGAAACCGCCTCGCGAAACACGCTGAGGTTGGTTGTGAAAAACAACTCGAATGGTGACCTGGTCGGGGTGTGATGCCACATGGAATGCGTCGGCAGATTAGATTTGTGAAAATATTATTCTCTCTACGGTTGTATGTGGAACTTGTTTTGCAGAGCCGGACACGATCCTCGTGTTCAAAATCTTCTATGAAGTATTCGGAGGAGGAACCCGCCTTGCAATGCCGAAGACAATCTGTGCGTCGGACTCATCGTCATTGAAGCCTGGTTCAGGGGCTACTGAGGGAGTCCTGGATTAGGGGGTATCCGGACAGCCGGACTATATCCTTTGGCCGAACTGTTCGACTATGAAGATATAAGATTGAAGACTTCGTCCCATGTCCGGATGCGACTCTCCTTGGCGTGGAAGGCAAGCTTGGCAATACGGATATGTAGATCTCCTTCCTTGTAACCGACTCTGTGTAACCCTAGCCTCCTCCGGTGTCTATATAAACCGGAGGGTTTAGTCCGTATGACCAACAACAACAATCATACCATAGGCTAGCTTCTAGGGTTTAGCCTCTTCGATCTCGTGGTAGATCAACTCTTGTACCACTCATATTATCAAGAACAATCAAGCAGGACGTAGGGTATTACCTCTATCAAGAGGGCCCAAACCTGGGTAAACATCATGTCCCCTGCCTCCTGTTACCATCTACCTTAGACGCATAGTTCGGGACCCCCTACCCGAGATCCGCCGGTTTTGACACCGACAATCCCCAAGGGATTTGGGAACATTTGAGAGAAGTTCTCCAATCAAGTGATAGATCCACTCCTTCCCCTGCTTCTCACCAAAGGAATTCGTGATTTGAGCAAGTTCTTGAGCATTTCCCATTGTTCTTGTTACTCTTGGAGGTTGGAGACTCCTAGGAGGTAGGAGTCTTTTGGAGAGGAATCGACCATTGTGATTACCCCCGAAAAAGTTTGTGAGGGTTTAGAGACCACCCTAAGGTCTACCACTAGTGGTTGAGAAACGCCTTCGCGGTGTTGTTTCAAAGGGAGAATAGGGTGAGCCTTCCTGGCGTTGGTGTGCCTTCGTGGTAACATCCACCTCTCTAACGGTGACTAGCTTCCCTCCAAGGAAGTGAACATCGGCATACATCCTCGTCTTCCGGAGTTGCGGTTATTCCTAACCCTAACGCTCTACTTGTGGTTACTTGTCTCTTAGCTCTTACTTATCATACTGTGCTTGCTTACTCACTCACTTTTTTTTATCTTTCTTAGCCCCTCACATCATACTTGCAATTGTTAGGCTCACTTTCATATTCCGCATTATTGCCTAAAATTGCTAAGGAATAATTAAAATTTGTAATTGTACCTATTCACCCCCTCTAGGTCCATCTTGATCCTTTCAATTGGTATCAGAGCCTCGTGCTCTCTTCTTGTGGCTTAACTGCCCTAGAGCGAGATGAACCCCGATGGGACGCCCCTTGTTACAGATCCAAAGAATACCGGTGTGACTTACATGGAAGTCAAGTCCTTCACTTCTGAGGATCTGGAGCGAGCTCTTGCTAAGCAAAAGGAGGAGCATGATGCTTCTCTTGAGCCCATGGGTCAAATGAGAATAGCCACACTAACCACGATGCTTGCACCACTTTCTAGTGGTGCGGCCTCGAGGCCAGTTGTGCCTACTCCTTCACTTGGCCAACAACCTCCTAGTAATGAACACTCTAGTGTTCCTTGGCTTTATGCAAGACCTCAAATAGAGAAACCAAAGTATAACTCTCAAGGCAAACCTCCTTTACTTGATGACACTACCGATTTTGCTTTGTGGAGAGTTGCTATGCAGGATCATCTTTGATATGGAAATGATGAGATGTTGGAGATCTTGGAGTATGGCTACCAAGCTGTTGATCCGAAAAATCTTACTCCAAGAGAGGTATATGACAAGAATCTCAACGACAAAGCAACCATGTCCATAAGGAGAGGTATGACTGACAAGCAAAGGAGACCATACATACATATCACAAGTGCCAAGGAATTATGGGATAGCATTGTGAGAACCAAGACCGGTACCTCCACTCTCCGGCTTGCTCAATATGAAATTGCCAAGGGTCAATTGCAAAACTTTTGTATGGAGAAAGGTGAATCTCCCAAGCAACTTCTTGAGCATCTCATGACACTCACCGCTGACATTGAGTCCTGTGAGTGTGACAAGACACAAGATGGATTTGACTTGACTAAGCGATTTCTCGTGGACAAGTTGCTTCATGCTCTTGCTCCATATCATCACCAAATGGTGTGGGACATAAGACAACACCATGGATTCAAGGAAATGACTCCAGATGACATCATATCCACTTTCCAACTATTTGAAGAGTCAAAGGCAAATGCCACAAAACATCTTGCCATGCATGGTACCTCAACATCAAAGATCAATCTTACTTTGAAGGCCAAGTATGTATGTGACGAAGAGCAAAGTGAAGAAGAAGATGAGGAGGAGGAGGAGGAGGATGGTGATGAGATTGACTCCGATGAGGGCCCATCATATGAAAACATTGCCCTCTTTGTCAAGAAGTTCGGTGCGGGAAAATTCAAGGGAAGATTCCAGAAGAAGGAAGAGAGAAAATGCTACAACTGTGAAGAAACCAACCACTTCTCCAACGAGTGCCCTTATGAGAAGAGAGAAGATAAACCAAGGTTTCCCAAGACCTTTCCCAAGAAGAAGTTGCCAAATCCTTTGGACTCCAAGCTCAAGAAGAGAGACGGGAAAGCAATGGTTGCTCATGAAGAATCCTATCCGGATGATGTTAGTGGTGTTGCCGGAGTTGATCAAGATTCTCAAAACACCTTGAGGCTAGTCAACAAGAGTGTTGATGTTGTCACCTACAACTATATGAAAGACTACATGGGACATGCTCACAAGTGCCTAATGGCAAAGGCCGTGGTAAAAGATGGAGAGGACCAAAGCTCTCTTGACAAGGTCAAGGTAACCCCACGATCAAACCCTCCTCTTTTCACTCCTTCTACTCCTAGTGATGAGTACCTTGATGCGGAGGATAGTTATGAGGATGATGATATAGATGATCCTATGCTTTCTAAACTTAATAAGTTCATGTGCTCCCTCAAAGGAAAGAAGCTCACTATGTTTCGTATGCTTATGGAGATGGTAAGCACACCATCACCATTAAGGAACTCGAAACCCTCGTCACCGAGGAAAAGGAAAAATATGAAATCCTTGAGCGGAAAGTCCAATATGAGGAAGCACGAAATGATGAACTATGCTTTAAAATTGGTGCAAACATTGATGTTCATACTAGAGATCTTGTGTCCTTGAAAAAGGCTAAGGACTCTTGCGAAGAGTTGATGAATGATAAAAGTAAGCTTGTTAAATCTTATGCTTCTCTCTCTAAGGATTGTGAGCTCCTTTCCATGTCTCTCAAGACTAAGGAAGAAGAGATCACCCTTCTTACAAAGAGTTTTTAGACTCTCAAGCTTACTTATCTTGAAACTCTAGTCAAGGCTTACTCTTCTCCTATTATCAATGTTGATGCTTGTACTACTAACTCTAGTAGTGATCTAGCATCCATCCTTGAGGAGAATCACTTTCTCCAGGCTCAAATCGAGAAAGGTCTCATGGCATGTGCTCAAGGTCAAAAGAACCTTAATGAGGTATTGAGCCAACACAATGAGGTGTTTGCCAAAGAGGGGCTCGGGTTTGACCCAAGCACAAGCAAGAAGAAGAAATCCTCTCAAAAGTGCACCACCCCTTTAAAAGAAACATTTGTGCGGCAAGGGCACAAGGAGAAAGGTAAGATTGTTAGTGGGAAGGCCGCAAGGGGCATGCCCACTCTCAACGAACCAAAAGAGTTCATGCCTCCGTCCTATGTTCTTCATAAGACTAAGGATGGAGAAGTTTATGCAAAATTTGTTGGTCCTCGAAATGCATTCCGATTCTATGCTATTTGGGCCCCTGAGACCCTTGTGACTAACTTGAGAGGCCCCATTTGCAAAATGGGTGCCTCTAACCAAGTCATAATTGTGTGTAGGTTGCTTTCTCTGGTGGAGTAAAATGGGTGATTGATAGTGGATGTACCAATCATATGATCGGAGATAGAAAATTGCTCTACGATTTCATGGAAGCTATTCAACCATTTATGAGCATTATGTTTGGTCGAGGATCAAAAGGATAGGTACTCGGGTTGGGCAAGGTGGCTATCATGAATGACATGTCTCTTGCAAATGTCATGCTTGTTCAATCCCTTAAATATCATTTGCTTTCTGTTCGCCAATTGGCTTCTGTTGGTTATGATACACTCTTTGGACTAACGGATGTGAAAGTCTTTAAGAGAGATACTCTCAAAGTCGGCTTTGTTGGACAGTTGGATGGCAACCTTTACACGGTTGATTTCTAGAAAGAGAGCACATTCCATGCAACTTGTCTAATGGCCAAGGCTGACAAGGGGTGGCTATGGCATCACCGGCTAGCCCATGTCGGCATGAGAAATCTTCAAGATCTGTTAAAAGGTAATCACATCCTTGGACTAACTAATGTCTCTTTTTAGAAAGATCGTGTGTGTAGTGCATGCATAGCCGGGAAGCAACATCAATCAAAGCACCCACCTAAGAATATTGTGTCTACTTCAAGGCCTTTGGAGCTTCTTCATGTGGATCTTTTTGGGCCTCCTTCATGGGATAGTCTTGGTGGGAAAAAGTATGGTCTTGTTATTGTTGATGATTACTCAAGATATACATGGGTGTTTTTCCTCAAATCCAAGGACGAGACAAAGATCACCTTCACCGGTTTTGCCAAGCAAGCAAAACACAAGTTTGACAAAGAAATATTGGCAATAAGAAGTGATAATGGCTCTGAGTTCAAGAACTACACCTTGGAAGAATTTCTTAGTGATGAAGGGATTGAGCATCAATATTCAGCTCCATACACTCCTCAGCAAAATGGTGTAGCCGAAAGGAAGAACCATACACTTGTGGACATGGCAAGGTCCATGTTGGATGAATACAAGTCGCCGCATAGTTTTTGGGCCGAGGCTGTTAACACTGCATGCCATGCATCAAACCGACTCTTTCTCCGCACAATATTGGAAAACACTCCATATGAGCTCCTAACTAGGAACAAGCCAAATGTCAAGTACTTTTGAGTATTTGGGTGCAAATGTTTCATCCTCAACAAAAGGGAACAATTAGGAAAAATTCAATCCAACACAATTGAGGGCATATTTGTTGGCTATGGATCAAACTCTCACGCCTATAGTGTCTACAACAAATCCAATGGGTGTGTTGTAGAAACTTGTGACGTGGTGTTTGATGAATTTAATGGCTCCCATGGGGAGCAAGTTGATCTAAGTGATGTAGGTGAAGAAGATCCTTCTCAAGATATTCTAACCATGGGTGTTGGGGCACTTCTTCCAATGGAACAAGAACCTCACGATGATGAAGAAGAAGATGGAAGCTTCACACATCACCAAACTACTTCAACACACATACCACCTCAAGCTCCTATTGCTCAACCAATGCCCTTAGTCCAAGTACAAGAAGATGATCAAGTTCATATTCATGATAATCTTCAAGAACAAGATCATCATCAAGGGCAAGAACAAGAAAGTGCAATCATTAATAATGAACCTCAACAAATGCATTATGAAGAAGATCTTCCACCATACGTCAATGATCCATATGTTGAGGACGTGGATGATGGACATGAAGTTGAACCTTGCGAAACCTTAACCTCCATCATGCCTCGAGTGGCCGGTCATGTTGATGTTGACAAAATTCTCACCGGCATATCGGAAGGTAGAGTCACCCGTAAACATTTGACAAACTTTTGTGCTCACTTCTCATTTGTGTCTAGTGTTGAGCCTCTCAAGGTACAAGATACGTTGTTGGACAACGATTGGCTCGTTGCTATGCAAGAAGAGTGAACAGGTTTGAACGCAACCAAGTGTGGTCATTAGTCAAGAGACCAACTACGGAGCATAATGTCATTGGAACAAAATGGATTTTCAAGAACAAGCAAGATGAGAATGGTGTAATCATCCGTAACAAGGCAAGGTTAGTGGCACAAGGGTACTCACAAGTTGAAGGTTTGGACTTTGGTGAGACCTTTGCCCCCGTTGCCCGTCTTGAATCTATTCGCATCTTACTTGCTTATGCTGCCTTCAATGGTTTTACGTTACATGAAATGGATGTGAAGATTGCTTTCCTTAACGGTCCTCTACAAGAAGAAGTATATGTATCACAACCACCTGGGTTCGTTGATCCCGATCACAAAGACTATGTGTATAAACTTCATAAGGCTTTGTATGGCCTCAAACAAGCACCTCGTGCTTGGTATGATCATCTTAAGAAGTTTTTACTCGATGATGGTTTTGTGAGTGGGGTGATCGATCCCACTCTTTTTACTAAGAGGGACAAGGGGGATTTGATCTTATGACAAATCTATGTAGATGATATCATTTTTTGTTCTCCTAACATTCATTTGTGCAAGAAGTTTGCGGACTCCATGACCAAGAATTTTTAAATGTCACTCAATGCGGATTTGAAGTTCTTTCTCGGATTCCAAATTCAACAATTTCAAGAAGGAATATTCTTGTCTCAAGCTAAATATCTCAAGGATATCCTAGAGAAGTTTGGCATGTCTGATGCTAGTCCATGTAAGGCACCCATGCCAACCAAAATTGTACTCACTGAAGACACAAATGGTGTCCCTTTCGACCCATCTATTTACCGCTCTATGGTTGGTTCATTGTTTTATCTTTGTGCATCTAGACCAGATATCATGTTTAGTGTATGCATGTGTGCTAGATTTCAAGCTTCCCCTAGGGAAAGTCATCATAAGGCGGTTAAGCATATTCTTAGATACCTTGTTCACACCCCAAAGTTGGGTCTATGGTACCTCAAGGATGCTAAGTTTGATCTTATTGGGTACACAAATGTGGATTGGGCTGGAGACAAAGTGGATCGTAAGTCCACCTTCGGTGCATGTCAATTTCTTGGATGCTCCATAGTAAGTTGGTCCTCGAAGAAACAAAATTGTGTTGCTCTCTCCACCGTCGAAGCAGAATACATTGCAACAGACAGTTGTGCAACTCAATTACTATGGATAAGGCAAACCTTGAAGGATTACGGTATCACCTATAGACATGTGCCTCTTCTATGTGATAATGAAAGTGCCATCAATATTGCTGAGAATCCCAAAGATTATACTCGCACCAAGCACATTGATATTAGGTATCATTTCTTGCGAGATCATGTGGAGAAGGGTGACATTGATATTTCTCATGTGGGTACGGATATGCAACTTGCAGACATCTTCACCAAGCCTTTGGATTAAGCAAGGTTCTGTCAACTTAGGCGTGACCTTGGTATCTTGGAGCTTGACAACATTATGTGAAATCTAGTACCCATGCATGCATTTTCATCATGTGTTGTCTTGATGTAGGCATATATTTAGGGGGAGACACTCAACTCATGAGTACTCTCACCCTATGTAATGCATAAAAAGAACAAACACTCTCAAAGCTACCATGTTATTCTAACCATGGTGCTTTCAATGATTGAGTAGTGATTATGCACCCAAAGTTCAAATATTTGCAGTGCCATGTCACATATACTCACACATGGTGGCATCGGCCACCGCTCTTGTCGTTAGAACATTGTTTGAGTGGTGTGTTTTATTTTTGTTGGCATAGGATACTCACTGCTTCACATTGTGTCTTTGCATCTTACTTCATACTAAAATCATCATCACACTATCATTGTCATTGGCACCAATAATAACACCTTATTCTTCACAAAAATTCCTAAGTGCTTCCGGTCGTCCGGTTGGTACCGGACGTCCGTAAAATTCCTTCGGTTGTCCTCATACCGGACGTCCAGTATGACAGGTCTTCCGGTAATATCATCTCTAACTCATCGTGTCGGACGTCTGGTTTTACCGGTCATCCGCTACCTGGCGTATCTGGTAGGTCTTCTCAGGCCCCGGACGTTCGTAACGCACCGGTTGTCCAGTCAATTCCTGTCCCGCATATATAAGGCGGAGTGCGTTTAGAGCAGTTTTTCTAAACCTAAATCACTCAATTCCTCTTCACTTCTTTGCCGCCTCCGCTCACCCTCCTCGCTGTGGTCGCACGCCGACCGTGCTCCTCGACGCCTCAGCGCGGGTTGGGTCGCCCCGGTCGCCGTCGCGCCTCCGGCGCCGCCTCGTGGATCTCCTCCCCATCTCGTTCGTCCCCCCGAGGTAGCACCTCTTCTTCTTCTCCTCTCATCAATCGAACTCCTCTTCGATCTATAGAGGTGGATAGTTGATTTGGGTCTCCCTCCTCCTCTAGGTCGAGATGCCACGGACAAAGCGCTCTGCACGCAAGAAGGTCATTGGTGGGCCATCTCGTCCGTCTCGTCGTGGTGGTTCTGATGATTCACAAGAGCGGGATCGTCCTCGGAAGCATGCCGCCCACCCTCATAGCTCGGCTAGCGACTCCTTGTCGGAGGAATACGACCATGAGGATGAGCTGGAAGACATGGAGCAGGCCAAGCCGGGAACACGTCGGCCCATGTTCAAGCCTCCTCCTCCTCCGATGCAACCTCAAGGTGATGCCCGTCACATCTCTCTTGAACCTCCACTTCCTCTCGGCCGCAACATCAAAAGGTTCAATGAGGTTCCCATTGCTTCCTATCTTAAGCTTCGTCGTGATGTTGACCAATTTTCAGTTGTTAGTGACTCTCAAGACGATCGCTTTCGTACCAATGTCCAGGCAGGCATTTTTACCACTGTCATCATTCCTAAGGGTCTAGCTCTGCATGTATGCATTGACTTAGAGCATATTCGTGCTCGTCCGGTGAAATATCCGGGAGCTATTGAGCTCATTGAGTCATATAATATTGCTGCTCATTTGCATTTCAGCATGATTTTAACCAAGCTTCCATTCATCAATTCTATGCCAAATGTTACTTTGGCCCAAATAACACCGTCACTTGGATGACCTCTGACACTGTACTCACGGCGTCTTATTCTCAATTTGTTGTTGCCCTTGGTTTTCCTGACATCAGTTTCAAAATCCCCCAACCATAGGCCAAAGGGCATTGAGGTCTGTGCAGATCTTCTCAAACCGTTAGATGAAATGACTAATGAGGAGAAACAAAATGGTCTGAACCAGGTCTCCATTTGGCGCTCTCCTTTCTGCATTATCTTTCAGTGTGTCATTCGCACTATTTATCCCAAGATGGGTGACAAGGGCTCTTGCAATAGCTACTGCATCGCCTCTATGCGTCTACCAAGGGGAAGATCAATGTCCCTCATTTTTTGTGGCATGAGATCAGTCTCGCTTGTTTTTAGCACAAGCAGACCTTTCCTCATGCTCCCTTTCTTCAGGCATTCATCGAGAGTGTGGATCCGTTTCCCATTGCCCGCACTCACTTGCATGAGCAGTGGGTCATTCCACCCCACATGGCGGATGATTGGGTCCCCAAGGACTCTACTGCTAGTGCTCATCGAACTGCTGCTAGCGTTCCTCCCTATGCTCAAGAACAAACCGACAAAACCCACACTATTAAGAGGGGGTCGTTGGATTTCATGAAAGACTTGCTCAAAACCCACAAAATATCCTCCCTAGCTAGATGATGACGATCTTGACTTCCTCAAGTTGGACCACCTTTCTTGATTGTGTTGGCTCGATGAAGACTAGTTGATTGCTCCCCCATACTCCACTATGGGTGAGGCACTCTTCGGCACATCTTCATAAATCCATTGTTACCATAATGGACGGCAAGCTTCAAGCATTTGATCTCTTCATGATGCTCCACTTGAACTTGCACATCGCAACCTAACCCCACAAAGAACTCTCACGAAAACCCATGGGTTAGCAAACAAAGCGTAATGGACAATGCTTACCATACCATGGGATCACTTGATTCCTCTCGGTACATCTTCTACGCTTTGTGGGTTGATCAACTTGATTCACTCTTTGACTTAGTCTTGATCAACCTCTCACAAGACCAATCTTTAGGCAATTCCTTGAATAGCACCTTGGTCGACACAAACTCTCCTTGAAACCAACACATGTATTCCAAGAAAAGCCTATGGACAAAACCTTCAAATAACTCAAGGCAACCATTAGTCCATAGAGATTGTCATCAATTACCAAAACCAAACATGGGGGCACGCATGTTCTTTCACCGACGACCCGGCCGGACGTCCGGTTCAATCTGAGTCACCGGACTTCCGGTACTCAGCGGACGTCCGACAGCTCCAGTGCACTGAGTGGCTCAACGGTCAGTTTTACACTATCACTATATATAGCCTCCTCTCTCCCACGGGATATGGCTGACCATTCACTTTGAGCTTTCCAAGAACACATCTCACTCCCTCTCTTGATCCCCTACACCAAATCCTAGATCCCCAAGGGATTTTGGAACATTTGAGAGAAGTTCTCCAATCAAGTGATAGATCCACTCCTTCCCCTGCTTCTCACCAAAGGAATTCGTGATTTGAGCAAGTTCTTGAGCATTTCCCATCGTTCTTGTTACTCTTGGAGGTTGGAGACTCCTAGGTGGTAGGAGTCTTTCGGAGAGGAATCAGCCATTGTGATTACCCCCGGAAAAATTTGTGAGGGTTTGGAGACCACCCCAAGGTCTACCACTAGTGGTTGAGAAACACCTTCGTGGTGTTGTCTCAAAGGGAGAATAGGGTGAGCCTTCCTGGCGTTGGTGTGCCTTCGTGGTAACATCCACCTCTCTAATAGTGACTAGCTTCCCTCCAAGGAAGTGAACATCGGCATACATCCTCGTCTTCCGGAGTTGCGGTTATTCCTAACCCTAACGCTCTACTTGGGGTTACTTGTCTCTTAGCTCTTACTTATCATATTGTGCTTGCTTACTCACTCACTTGTTTTATCTTGCTTAGCCCCTAGCATCGTACTTGCAATTGTTAGGCTCACTTTCACATTCCGCATTATTGCCTAAAATTGCTAAGGAATAATTAAAATTTGTAATTGTACCTATTCACCCCCCCCCCCTCTAGGTCCATCTCGATCCTTTCAACTATTAATATGTTAGCCCAAATAAACTACAGAACTTTGCATAAATGATAAGGTTATGACATGGATAGTGCAGAATTTATAGCTATGTTTAGGATGTACCACCCACCAAGCACAACTAACCTATTGCACCATGGCTTGACTAGGAAGCCTTGCTATGGGTAGATCTTAACAAAGTAGGAGATCTTCGAGCCCTCACAAATTCTTGATACCTTCACAATGTAGTGGTAGAAGGTTATCAAGTGACTCATAATCGTCTAGGAGGCACACACACACCCTCAAAATTTGCAAGCAAAGAAAAGCCACTTGGTACAACCCCTCAAAGATCATCAATCAAAGCACTCTCAAGAACCCATGAGAACTCTCTCTCTCTCATAAAGTATATGATTTGGGTACAGAGAGATGAACACAAGGAAGGGGTTGAAGAAAGAGATGAGTGCTACAACCCACGGGAAGGTACTCGCCCGCCAAGTGGAAGGGTTTACAACGGGCATCAAGTATTCCCCTCAGTTGAGAACCAATGTTTATCAAACCAGTAAGAGCGCTTGGATTACAATCAATAATCAACACCTACACACAATTACAAACTTCTTCTTGGTCCCCAACCAAACTAGTGAGATTGTCGGTCTCACTAGCCTTGCTAGTTACAAGCATTAACAAGTAGTATGGTAGGAATTGAAGATTGTAGACAAATAAAAGAAAAGGTTCAGATTGTAAAGAGCAATAAAAAAAGGTCGACCGAGGTTGTGATTGTGAGGAATAAAAGACCGAGATACATAACTTCACTAGTGGCATCTATCCAGAAAACATAGCATAGGCATGGTGAAGAAATTAAGTTGTGTATCGATTAAATTGCACTCCCTCCTTAAAGAAATATAAGAGCATTTAGATCACTAAAGTAGTGATCTAAATGTTCTTATATTTTTTTTTACAGAGGGAGTAGTTTTTATGATTGATCATGCATGTCATGATTGCATGTAGGCATTATATCCTTTTATCCATAGACCTTTATACAACTGCAACTAATACTCCACTAAAGATTGTTATTCAACATCCATCTTTAAGTATTGCGTGAAAACAAAGCATTGTGTTAAGCAAAGTGACATAGTTGATAGCATATCGTCTTTACCTCTAGCTCATCACAAAGACAACTACACGATTACTTTTTATCCTTTGTAGCAATAACACAATAGAAGTCTTTTTTCCTTTATGTCATTGGGATAGATTACCTGCAAGATTTAACCCAACTAACATACACAACTCCCTCTTGTAGATGGTTCATCTAAACATGGCCAGTACAAGACTATCAGTGTTGTTCCCGCCAAAATTAGAGCATCTCAAGTCGGACCTCCCGTCAGTGGTGTGTGGATCACCACTAGCAGGAAGTTATTTTTGGACCAGATACTATCAGTGATACAACAACTAAAACCATGAAAACCAGCATATTGTTATTCCAATGTTGTCACAAGTAATGAAATATTCAGTTTGTAGGCCTTTAGAGAGAACAGGCTATTGTACCTAATAGCATCTTCTATGATCTCATCTTCAACAACCGAGCATCACACAACACTAGGTCATCTTTTTTTAGTGGTTATGTGCTCCATGTCCACCAAAGGTCCGTAAACAAATGCAAATGAACATGTTAACCCTTCCATCGATTTTGTCCCGTTTTACGAAAAACAAGACCGTTCGTGTTGAAATTGGATCTTGCTTTCATTCTTAATGAAAAGTAGTGCTCCTGTCACTTTGTCGAAAATATATATTGAAAAATGGCCATAATTCTTGCTAAACAAAGTAGGTTCTCGCCGTAGTTCTTTCTCTTTTTAATTTCATTAGAACCTCTAGTTTGACATCGAATGTGTTGACCTACATAAAAGAACCGTACGTTGGTTGAACTAATTCAGGTGCCACTTCCTTTTCCATATTCTTAGCTTATTTCTTAGATAGAAAAAACTTATGAACGTGTCAACAGAACGATAATTAATCAGTTAAAGCCAGCTGCAGATACTATTGGCATTTTGCAGGTCAGAGTCGTCCCTACAATTAGATCATAGTTAAACTAGTATGTTCTGCATACTACGTGTGTTCTGCATTTTCATATTGTTTTGCCAAGAAAAGTTCCAGATCATCGTACATTTTACTGTCCTGACTAGATGTTTCTTCTTCCCAACTTATGAGGCCACATAAATGCACATTCATGGGAATGTTGCCTGTTTTCCAGATAGTGACAGAATACCAAACTGACCACCAAGAACTGTGCACTCAAAACAACTTGAACTTATTATACTGCAGCTATTCATCCCCATAAACAGCACTGGTCGCAATCCCCTTTGCACAGGAACGCAAATTATTTGGTTCATACCTACCATCCTCCAAAAACAGTGCTGCAACCGGCATTTCGCCTTTACTTCGTGTTGACCTGGACGAATTATCAGGAAGAAAAAGGGATGGAGCAAAGGATGCACATGTGCAAAGAGACCATGTCTGCACTGCGTCACCCAATAAGGGATATTTTCTTCCTGTCAATTTCCTCATTGTTATTTTCTGTTTTTCTGTTAGGTCATTTTGTGACCAGTTCAAATAGTGGGTGACCGATGGACTGGTTTTTGAATGCTCTATTGTGTTTGGTTATGCAATTGATTAAGATAATTTTGACCTAACCGCTTTGTATTTTATTTTATTTGCCATTAGATTTGGTCGTTTGTATAGTTTGCACGAAAATGTACATGTCGTGTGGTATACTGTATAACACAAAAATAAAAGCAATATATCAATCTTCGTAGGAGTTGCTTGTAGTAATTTATTTGCCAAGACATTACGGTAACTTTCGTGTAACTTTCGTGTAACTAAGTTCACAAAAAGTACATATTAAGTTTAATAAGGATGGATTCAGCGACCGCACATGGTCGTCATGTCGGAATAGCAGTGGAATTGCAGAAACATTGGGGATCATGTGTGTAGTCACCTTTTTTCAGCTCCAGTGGTATAAATTATAAAAAGGTTTCCTGCAAAAAAAAAAGGTAAATTGAAAGCTTGTTTTCACACATACGCACGATATTTGTCAAAAAGAAGGATGATCCCTAGAAACTTTTGGTTAACTGTTACATCATAGAACCATTGGAAGCAAGTTGCAGTTGCCCCAGACAAAGAAGTTAGGAGGAAAAGTGCTGTCAAAATCGAAGTGGCGTCTTTTCCCCTTTTGTGAACTTTAAATAAAACGAACTGAATGGAAAGGTAGAAGAGAGGGCAGACAATTGAAGTGGGAACTGACCATGTCAGGACATACATGTGCCCTAGGGCTTAGCTTCTTTTGCTCTTTTTTAGGGAAGCCCTTGGACTTGCTTGTGTCCAGGGAAGACTTGGCTGCTCGGCCCAGGGCTGGTTTACTCGATGTATTAAGATTTAAGAGGTCTCATAGGGAACTTGTTTCGCGCAAAGTTTATATCTTATCATGAGGAGGTCGGAATCACTAATTGATGAGTACTCACTTCAAAGATCACTTCCATCTCCACATGTTGTTACAAGTGGCGTGCTGCATGTGCGTCACTTGTCCACCTTGGAGTTTTTTCTTTTTTTTTTAGATTCGTTTATTCAAAACAATTTATCTCTTTAACTGTGTGTCCAAATCTTGAACTATTTTTATCATTTGATTCCTCGCGTCAAGATCTTCAAAATTAAATCTCATGTTAATAGGTTTTGACAAACTTTTTTTCACCAAAAAACCGGACCGAGAGCATTTTTTTCCTTTCCGACAGCCGTTTCTGAGAGGCACGGCCGTGCCTCTTGCGGAAGCAAAATCATACTTCTTGTGAAAGAAAAAAAAGGAGAAAACACGTTTTTTCTGTTTTCGAGAGGCATGGCCGTGCCTCTCGCGGAAGCAAAATCATGCCTCTTACGGAAGCAAAATTGTTCCTCTCACGGAAGGAAAAATAAAAAGAGAAAACATGTTTTTTCCCATTTTTGAGAGGCACGGCAGTTCCTCTCGCGGAAGCAAAATCATGCCTCTCACAGAAGCAAAAACCGTGCGTCTCGCGAAAGAAAAAAAAAATAAGAAAACGCGTTTTTTTTCGTTTCTGAGAAGCAAAACCATACCTCTTGCGAAAAAAAAGGAAACACGTTTTGATTTTCGTTTCCGAGACGCACCTCTCGCGGAACCAAAATCATGGCTCTCATGAATGGAAAAAAAGTGTGTGTTTTCGTGTAAAAAACAAAATTTTCTTTTTCTCCAAAAGCTAAGTAAAATCGTGAAAAACTGAAAAACCAAAAAAAGCCAAGAAAAAAACCATTAAAACCTTAAAACGCATGCAAAAATAAAAAAAAAGAAACAAAATTTGAAGAAAATGCCTAAAATACGACATGTGGCGATGATTGAGAGCGCACCAAGTGGCGCACTCTCCGCCCATCCCCAAATGACCCTTGGGGAGGCTGGGAACGAGCGCTTCTCGGTTAGTTGCTCCCGAGCGTGAGAGGCACATTTGTATCATGCTTATAGTGAGCTGTAGCAGTTCCCTCAAAAAAAAAGAAGATAGTGAGCTGTAGCAGAGCATCGCTCACCTCCGGCCGGCCCATAAAAACTACGCTCGCTCTGGGTTCGTTGAAATAGCATTGAACTGTCTTTCTTTTACAGTGAAATAGCGATAGTATAGAGCTATCTTGTGTACTGCATATTACTCCATTGCTAATACTTCCTCCATCCGAAAATACTTGTCGGAGAAATGGATAGAAATGGATGTATTTAAAACTAAAATACATCTAGATACATCCATTCCCCGGACAAGTATTTCCGGACGGAGGGAGTATAAGTCTTTGTAGACATTTTAATATACACTACATATGGATGTATATAGACAGATTTTTAGAGTGTAGATTCATTGCTTCGTATGTAGCTTATACTAAGATCTTTAAAAAACTTATATTTAAGAACGGAGGGGGTAGAAGAAAGAAAAAGGCATATGTGTACTTAACCTTCTGTTAGAAATATATAATTTAGATAAAATCATAACTTCCACACCTAGAGTCCAAAAACAACACAAAAATGATGGTGAAAAATGTCTTGAGAAAATTGTTTTGTGGGCACATAGTTTTTTTGTGTATATGCACCATGCCACATAAAAGATTTTCATATATAACATAAAAAAGGTTTGTTGTGCAGTAAGAATGTTACAGCAGAAACATTTGCCGCACAATAAAAAAATTTGTCGGGTACTTAAAAATGTTCATCGGGTACTATTAAAACAACTTATCAGGTACATCAAAAATGGTCATCATGTTTTGAAATAAGATTCATCGTGTTTTTTAAGATTATTTCGTGTGTTTAAAGAAGTTTCAATGTGTTTTACAGAAGTCCATCACATATTTAAAAAATGCCCATTGTTATTTTCAAAACAAATGCAATGTACTTCAAATATGTTCACAGTATAATTTAGAATGTGTATCATATATTAAGAATTATTGATAGTGTATTTCAAAAAGTAATTAAAATTTTATCATAGTAAAAAAATTACCATATATTCAACAAATGTTCATGTAACTAAAAAGTAAACATTAGTAATATTTTTACATAAATTTAATAATATTCACGTGGTACTAAATAGTTGTTTGTGTGTTTTGAAATAAAGCTCACATATCTTTATAATCAAACTTCTGTTTCCATCAAATTTTAAATAAAAAAGTAGTAAGAAAAGAGAAATAAAAAGGGAAATAATGATAAAAAAAACACATGATGAACATTTTTCTAAGATGGGATGACCAGTTTTAATAAAATTTAATTATTTTTAACACAAAAATAATAACATGTGATGAATATTAGTTAATACTTCATGAAAATTTTCCAAAACAAAATATAAAATTTTTAATACACAATAAATACTCTCAGTACAGGATGGCCATTTGTAAGTTGTAAACATTTTCAATTATATGACAAATAGTATTCAATACATGATATCTGTTTTTTAAATACAGGCGGTCATTTTCTAATACAAATTATAAATTTCTAAAATACAAGACGAATATTTTTAATACACCATATAAATTTTTAATATATGACAAACCATATTTTAAAACATGGTGATCATTTTTCAGTACATGATTTTATAAATGGGATGAAAAAAGGAAAAATGTAAATATATAAAAGGGGTAAAGGAATGATATATATAATGAAAAAATTAAACTGTCAGAAATGTGAAAGGAAATTTTTAAACTAAAAATTAAACTCGAATGAAACTGGGCAGATATACTACCCATCTGAGAGTACCCTAAAAAAACGTAGGCAGAGCCAGGAAGATAAACCGAGAGCACTGCTCGAAGCTCGTGAGCGTCAAAACGAGCTGCTTTCGCTGAAAGTGGCGCACAAATGGGCCAGCCCAGTTCGGACGCGCTGAGAGAATCGCAAAAAGAAAAGTGCATCGGCTTGGAGTGGAACTCCCAAACTAGCGATGCTTACTAGCAGTGCCAGCCAGCTGAGCTAGGTACTGAGTACGGCTAATATGGAGCACTATATGAAGTACTACAATCTAAAAAATGGCAGTTCCCGGGATTTTCAAGATTTCTTGGACAACAATGTGAACATTTGTTTAAATGAGACAAAAATTTTGTAATCATGAGTTTTTTAGAATATTCATTTAAAAATGCGAACGTTTTCTCGAAATGTGAACAATTAAAAAATAATTTAAAATACTCACCAAACATTTTCTTAGTATACCGTGGACATTATTCAAATACACACAAAACAATTTTACAAATATTCGTTGAACTTTTTTTTCAAATGCACTTGAACAAAATTTCTATACACGATGAACATTTCTTATAGTGAACATTTTTTGAAATGTACTGTGAGCATTTTTCTTCAATACGGTAAACAAAACAGGAATTCCGAACGTCTTTGAAACGTGAAATAAAATAGAATTTCAAACGTGATCCGAAATTCAAACTACTTTTTAAAATTCTGAACATTTTTTTGAAATTTTGAATTTATATGGAAAAAAGAAAATAAAAAATAGAAAAAAAATAGAAAATGAAGAACTAAGCAGGAAAAAAAGGAAAAATCAAAAATAATGAAGAAAACCGGAAAACCCTGTAAGACAAAACAAAACAAGAACGAACTGGCTTAGCGAACCTTCTACAAAGTTCCAAAAACCGCTTCTCGCTGCAAGTGTGCCAGGCGTGTCGGTCGCTTGGTTCGCTTCGCTTCAGCGAAGCTGCACCGATTTGGCGCTAACGGGCGTCATATAGGATCCACCAGATAATCCATAAAACTGTCTGAGCTTACCGTGCCCTGGCCCATATCACGATCACCTCAGGCCGCAGCCTACCTCAATGGGCCAGCCCAGGCGCGCGGAAGGCCATGGACTCAGTTTTATTTCACGTTTTTTTGTTTTTCACTTTTTTACTTTCATTGATAAATCAAAAATACATTTAAATAAGACATTTCTAAAATATGTTAACCAAGCAATTGAAAAATATTAGATTGGTATAAAGTAAATGTTTCTCATGTATATGAAAAATGTATACAAAAACTATGCAATGTGTGTGAGAAAGTTGATCATGTATTGAAAAAAACTTAATCAAGCATTGTACTTGAAAAATATAATCAAGCATTTCAAATTTTTTGACCATGTATTCATAAAATATCAAACTTTTATTTGAAAAAAAGTTAATCAGGCATTTGAAAATGTTCAAAAGTGTATAGAAAAAATGTTGACCATGCATGTAAAGTATTTTAATCTTGTATTGTAAAAACGTTAGTCAAGCATTTCAAGCATCTTTAAAATGTGTATATAAAAAATGCGGAAAATGTATTAAAAAATAAACTTCCATTTGAAAATGTTTCTCGTGTATACAAGAAAATTATATAAAAAATATAAAATGTGTGTGAACAAACTTGATAATGCATTTAGGACATTTGGTCAAGCATTTAAAAAATCAAACAAGTATTTGAAAAATATTAAATGTGTATAGGTCAAATATTGACCATGTATTTAAAAGTGGTAAACTGATATTTGAAAAATGTCAAGCACGTCTTAGAAAGATGTACTTGACGTATATAAAAATGTGGAATGAAAACCAAAACAAACAAAGAAAAACAGCAAAAACAATGAAAACTGAAAAATAAAGAAAATACGCCAAAGAACAAAGAAACAAGTGCAAAAAGAATGAAAAATAATGAAAACCAATTAAAAAAGATTGAAAAGAAAAAAA
>NC_041390.1:559258660-559266300 GCF_002162155.2 Triticum dicoccoides | reverse complement strand
AAAAAAAAAACAAAAAACCAAAGAGAATTGAATAAAAAAGAAAGAAATGAAAACCGACGAAACCAATGCAAAAGAATGAAAACAGCAAAGCTCGAGAATGAAACAAAGAAAAATAAAGAATAGGAAAAACAATAAAAACAGTGAAAGAAACAAAGAAACCGGTAAAAAACCCAAAGAAAAACCAGTGAAGAAACAAAAAGGGAAATTAATAAAAAAATAAATTAAAATGAAAACGAAAACGGAAAAGCGGACCAATATATGAGTGTGATAGCGAGGGATCGAAGTTTAGCGAGGGATCGAAGTTACCTGAGCAGCGCGCAGGTGAAGAGAGCTAATGTGTCGGGCCTATATGCAGGTGCTTCACGCGAGATGAGAGCTACACTCCCTGTAAGCAAGGTATATCTGTTATGCATACTGGTATCTCATAGTTTGCGAGATATAGCCTTTCGGTATTGCTCGGTCGCCTACATGTATTGCACTGTTCCATGGTGAACTGGTTCGGTATCGTCAAATCCACATAGCAATCACAACTGGATTCATGTGTGAGTTACTAAGCTAGTCGAAACTAGACCGACTTGTCTTTTAATTTCTTTTTAATGTTAGGTTGTTATCGTTTGTTTGTTCCTCGTTTTATTTTTCTTTTTGGACCTTTTTCCCCTGATTTAGTTTTATTTTGTGTTTCGATATCTTTTTTGCATTCCATTTTCGGATATTTTCCCCTATTTTTTATTAATTCTGTTTTCTCATTACCATTCTGTTAGTTTTCCAGCTTTTAGTAATTTCTGTTATCTTATCTTTCCTCCTTTTTTCAAAAAATAAATAAATAAATACATGAACATTTATATTAAAATGAGTGAGCTTTTATAGGTATGCACGAAGATGTTTTAATACAAGGTGAACTTTTTTAAAAATAAACAATGAACATTTTTCTAAAGATAAGACGAACAGTTTTAAACTTTCAAACAGTTCCAAAATTGAACAAACATTTCATAAATATGACTACATATTTAAATGTATGAACGCTTTCTCGAATTAAACAAATGTTTAGTAAATAAGACTACATATTGGAATGTGTGAACACTTATTCCAATTTACATGAATGTTTTTTCAAATAACCTAATTCAAAAAATTAAAATGTGTGAAGTCTTTCTAATAATTACACAACTACTTTATTAAGAAGGCACAAACAATTTTTTGAGTACATGATTTTTTTAATACACAACAATTTCTTAAACTATAAGAAGAGTTTTTTAAAATACAGAATATGTTTTGTAGTTGCATTAACATTTTCCATAAATATTTGAAAACTTAATGAAATAATTTAACGGACTTTTAATAGTCGCATGGAATTTTTTATATGCACTCAATCATTTTGTTCTTGCAATACCTGACTGGTTTCTCATTTTTTGCTTTTACAATTGAATACATAATACTAGTAAAGAAACAAAGAATATAAGGTGAATTTTTTTTCTTTCACAAAAGGTTTTTTGTTGACTCGTGCATGCCTTTATTTTAGAACTACAATGTGCAGTACTTACCGCTTGCTCAAGCAGGTCATCGGCCTTTGTGAATAACGTACGCGAGCGATCGCATTGGTTGACCCTTGCTACTGTCGTATCAACTAGACAATTGTGGCCACTAGTATGCGTAGGTTATATTGTGACTTTTTGTATGGAAGTGTGTTATATACCTCGCCAAGTGTGAGTGTGTAAGACAGTATTCTGTCTCACAATTGGTAAGTCAGATGGGCTGGTCCATTAAGGGTCCTGGGGAAGTGGGTTTCAGTAACCTTCTATGATCGGCTTTTGCATATATTTTTATTTATGTTGTTGGTATTTTTTGTGCTGGTTTTCATTGATTTTTGTTGGGGGGTTTTGGTTTTCTGTGTTTCTATATAAGTTTTCTTTATTTCCTTTTTATTCCAGTGGATTTACCATTTCTTTATGTGTTTTCTTTACCGGCATCCTTTTAGTTTTCTCACTTTTTTATTTTTTATAATATAGATTAACTTCTTTCATTACATGTTACACATTTTTTGCGATATGCATGTTGAACTATTTTTAATGGTAGGAAACTTGTTTTATCAAATGTACACCCCGTGTTCACTAATATGGAACGTTTTTACAGTTCAAATTGTACTACAAAGCCGTCCTACAATGCTGAACAGAGGTTAGTATTGTATTCTTCAAAATGTCACGAACATATTATTTGAAAGGCGTGAACATTTTCTAAAATGTCATGAACATTTTTTGAATGGCGTGAAATATATATTTTATATTACAGGAACATTTATTACACTGTATAAACATTGTCTTAGAAAATTTCACGACAATTCTGTTTTGGAATATGTGAAATATTTTATAAATGTAACTTGCATTTTTTTATGGTGGGAAACATTTTTTTACTTACACAAGCCATTTTTGTAAATTTTATAAACGTTATTTAAAAATGTCATGATTTTCTTTTTAAACAAGTAAAAAAATCATAAATACTTTTTCAATGGTACAGGCATTTTTAAAATTTGAGCTAACTATTTGTTTATATTGTGTAAAAAAAATTTAATTCAATGAACATTATGTTGAAATGTGTGCTCACTATGTAAATGTTACAATTACGGTTTTTGAATGCTATCAACACTTTCTAGCAGTAGCATGAACATTTTTCTGAACGCACGATGATTTTGTTAATTGAAATATTATTATTATTTCCATCTCAGATATGACAATAATAGTAATAGATAAAATAAGAAGAAAAAACAGCTCTCCTCCATGTTGGGCCAACCCATTAAGAAAGCACTTCAGGCGAGGGGGTGTTCTGTGTGACACGAAACGAGAAAAGCCATACCCTCTAGACGGCTCTGGCACCAGGGATCTGGTGTGTAACACCCCCTGTATGGGTTGTCACCATGTGGTTTGTACCTGTGTGTGGGCTACAAGATGGGCCAAGGGATATCCGTGTGCGGGCCTAGTGAGAGGAGTATATGTATCACGTTGTAACACCAAAGGAAGTCATGTTGCAGATGAATGAACTCTGAAGATTTCTCACCTCCCGTTCTCTTGTTCCTCATCCCCTTCTCTGATTCCTCACCCTAATTCTCCTCGAATTATCCCAAACTACCAAGGTACTCAGGTGATGTGTAACACCCCCTGTATGGGCTGTCACCATGTGGTTTGTACTTGTGTGTGGGCTACAAGATGGGCCAAGGGATATCCGTGTGTGGGCCTAGTGAGAGGAGTATATGTATCACGTTGTAACACCAAAGGGATTCATGTTGCAGATGAATGAACTCTAAAGATTTCTCACCTCCCGTTTTCTTGTTCCTCATCCATTTCTCTGATTCCTCACCCTAATTCTCCTCGAATTATCCCGAACTACCAAGGTACTCAGGTGATTTGTCCGATCTCGATCCATTCCACGATCGGGTCGTGACAATTTGGTAATCAGAGCCCCAAAATTTCCTCAAAATTTTGCTTTCGCTGTGTGTTCCTCAACTCTCTCACCAGATCCGTAACATCCACTACCCTAGGTGTGCTTTGCTTCGGTGAATCGCACAAAATCCCTGTGCTAGGTTGGATCTGCTTGGAGTGGAGCAACAACGCCATCCAAACCCTCAGTGCATAGCCAGGAAAACAATCACCACCCTTCCTGCCTACCAGGTGTTCGACAAAATGTCGAGCTAGCAAGAGATGTTCAATGGTGGTGTTCTCCGCGTCATTGTGCACCATGTGTACTACCCGGTCAATGAGGAGACATTGCAACAGGTGTTTACAGCGTATGGCGTGGTGAAGATCTCCGTGTTCCAGAAAATCCACCATGTGGAGGCGGTGGTTCAAGTTCGATCAAGAAGCGGGGCAGCGCGGGCTCTCGCCATGCATGGCCGGTGCATCTATGAGCGTGCCTGCCTCCTTGACATCTAGGACGTGTCGCCGGAGTACAACCTACACTTGTGCTTGCTGCTCGAGCAGAAGCAGACCGCAACAATGGCCAAGTACACGGCGACATTCTGGGAATGCGTACAACACATACTGGATATCAACCCAAACCTGAGCATCAAGAGCTTCATCCACCAGTACATCGAGGGCTTGCGGGAAGATATCCAAGATGTTGTGCGATCGCGATCTCCATCAAGCATCACTGGTGCTTCCTCCCTTGCCCGGATAAGAGAGGATGAAATCGCCGAGGAGGAAGCGATGGCTACGAAGAAACTTGATGCTGACCATGGAGTTCATGTCCTCATGCCTACAGTGATAGTCACGGACGTCTTCCCCGAGCTCGTGGCCCCAGGAGAGTGCGGTGCAGACCATAGCGTCATTGCCACTGACAACAGTAGCCTTGCTGCACCGATGCCTATCACATTTTTGATGGAGTGTCCGAGTCATGAAGCCAGCTTTGACATCTTCGCCGAACCTACATGCTCTATTGTGTGTGATGTGACCATCGTCATTGACATCGCCAGTGTGAGGGTACCAACGCCTGCTACCTGCTCGACGGATGTTATGGCCCATGGCGAGGCCAACAGTTCCATGGCGAGGCCCCTGGTCGTGGCGAGTATGACCCCATTCCCCCCAACTCCTCCAGAGGTCACGCCAATCCCAGCGCGACGACCATGTTCCATCCTCGAGCTGGACATCATGGTGCTGACAAGGTGTTCGACCCTATGCTTGATTGACAACATTGGCGTGCAGACAGCCGCCTTCCAACTGGATGTGACTCCGAACAATAAGAAACAAGAGCATATGCTCAGGCCATCGCCATGGCCTTCATTCATCCCCGAGCACCCAAGTTCATCTGGCAGTGGCATCACTGAGCCACCACTGACTGCCGCCAGCCTCAGCCTACGACATGGTAGAATATTCTGTGAGTCGACTACATGTCTTGCTCTGATTTTATCTTGGGTCCTCTCTATGTTGGATGTGAATATCTCCTCTGATAGTCTGAATCTGGTTGAAGAAAGAGTCGACAACATTATTGATCATCATGCATTGGAGTCACAGTTACTAGACTTCCTGTGTGAATGTTTGATAGCTTCTGGTTCAAACACAGTATCAGGTTCCACACAAATTGTACCAACAACACGTGAGGCTATTTGGTATCCAGCTCATGCAGTTGACACTATGTCCCTTGGTGCACACCAATTTTCATCTCCTTTAACTAGCCCATGGAGACAAGGTCACTCAAAATTGGATGTTACGTTCTGGATGCTTACATGGTGGTCACATACTCATTATGTGCAGCCACCCAGTACTATTTTTGAAGCTCACAATCATTTTCTTGTTACCAGCTTGTCTCAATGGGGCTCTGTGATAGGAGATTCAAATTCCATCTTTGCAATTCAAGATGTGGAATAGGGGGTGCTTCATATGGTAACAAGTTCAGCTACCAGACTATGGGACCCAGGAATCTTTGATGTTCAGTGCCTCAGCGCTATTAAGTTTTTTTCAACCACATGGGTGCCATGCTTATTTGTTCCTGCTATGAAAGATTATCTTAGTCATGGACTTGAGCTTTCAGCTGCAACACAGCAAGATCCTAGAATTCGACACTTTATTCTTCTACCTTGCCGCTTCTTGGGAAAACCGGATGTCTGTGCTGGTACAGTGGTGCACCTGGGCAATAGAAACTTTGTTGTGACTGAATTTGAATATATACATGAGCAGGACAAGGGAAATTCCATTTTGATTCAAGTGACTGCAGTGATCGGCACATTTGCTTCTCTAACTTGCACGTACCAGAGGACATATTTTTCTGGAAGGCAATGGGACCCTGGGATTTTGCAGTTTATCTTTGGAACTTGGGTATCATCTAGTGGCAACGTCTTGCATACACACATTCTCCACTTATCTGCAATTTATTGTTGGCTGGACCGTGATATGCAACCTGGTTATTTGGGACACATGGTTGTGATACTACCATCGGCTCTATTTTGGTTTCCAAAGTGGCCTCTCTCTAAAATGCAGCAAGCTGAGAACTACATGATGCTTCCTCCAGAAAATATTGCTCGAGCCATGTTCGAATTAAACCTTGGGATGATAACACTTGAGTTCTCTCGAGATCGTTCAGCTGGCCACTTGCCCCTTCAGTTCCTTGCATTTCTTCGCACCAGCAGAATTGAGATATATTCTTCTGGGACCCAATGCTCACTTTTTCCGTGGTGGTTTTCATCTGATCGACGAGCAATTCATGAGCGGACACCACATATCACAATATATATGAATGTGCAGATGTTCTTAGGAGGCATCAGTTTTGAGATGAATCATCGACCTCAAGGCACCATAGAAACTGCAGCCATGCTGTGGCACCATTCTACCAGCCAACTGCTTGTTTGTATCATTCGCATTGGGGAGCCCGTGAAGGGAGAGAACAAAACTTGCACTCGCCTGCTTGCTGTCAAGGAAGGGACCCCAAGTTGTTTTAGATTTATCTTGTGTGTGAACAACATGCCCCACTTTTCAACTCCAGCTCCATTTGAAACTGAATTAGTGTCATCTTCCAATGAGCTGATCAGGTGCACGCACATGCTACTGCCATATGACCCAGGAGGACTAGCTCCTCACTTCGATGAGATTGGAGGTACCTGGAATTCAAGCTTGATCATCATCGGCTTGGGGGCAAGCTGATTTTCAAGGGAGGAAGAGTGTAACACCCCCTGTATGGGCTGTCACCATGTGGTTTGTACCTATGTGTGGGCTACAAGATGGGCCAAGGGATATCCGTGTGTGGGCCTAGTGAGAGGAGTATATGTATCATGTTGTAACACCAAAGGGATTCATGTTGCAGATGAATGAACTCTGAAGATTTCTCACCTACCGTTCTCTTGTTCCTCATCCCCTTATCTGATTCCTCACCCTAATTCTCCTCGAATTATCCCAAACTACCAAGGTACTCAGGTGATTTGTCCGATCTCGATCCATTCCACGATCGGGTCGTGACATGGTGGTCCTGTTGAGACTGCCAATGGACTAATTTTCTTCTTAGGCCTCCTTTGGTTCATAGGATAGGAATTTTTTAGGTACAGGAAAATCATAGAAAATGAGATGGCATGCATCTCAATTCCTATAGAGAAAGAGATGTCATTTAATGCATAAAATAGGAATTTTTCCATTGAGTCTAGGCTAATGGTTTTTTTCCTCAAAAATGTGAAGGATTGATTTCTATCCTACATAGGAATAGGAATCCATTCCAATAAACCAAAGGGCTTCAAAAAAATTCTTTGCAAATCCTATCCTATAGAATTCCTACAAAATTCATACAAACCAAAGTAGGCCTTACTCCTTTTGTCTTCTTTCCAGGTCAACCATGTAATAAAGAAGAGTCATAAAACGCAATAGCATAACTTATGGAAATTTGTGTTCCTCACACAAGGTATGCGCTTTCTGGGCCAGGTCCAATAGGGAAACAAGAGCAACATTCTTTTAGGTTTTTTCGCGTCTATTTTTTACCCTCCTTTGGTGGTTTGCGTGCTTTTGTCTCGATTTCTTCTCCTAGGTTTGTTGTTTTATTTTCCAAAAAAAATCTTTTCCATTTTCTTCATTTTACATTTTTCCTTTTCTTGTCTTTCTCCTTTTCCTTTTAAATCCCTAAACATGTTTAAAACCATCTACTCCCTCCGGCACAAATTAATTGACGTGGACTTAATACAA
>NC_041390.1:559243658-559258253 GCF_002162155.2 Triticum dicoccoides | reverse complement strand
ATCAAGAATATTTTCCTACATTTTGATTATTTTCTAAAAGTTGAAAACATTTAAAAAATGAATATTTTTAAAAGTGACAGATTTTTCTAAAAAATGGGGGAAAATAATAAACATTTTAATTTTTATGGCCAACTTTTAAGATTCATGAACACATGTTCACATAATCCAAAAAAATATTCATGAATCTAAATGTTCATGTATTTTAACAAATATTCAAGAATTCAGCAAAGATGCCTGATACGTCCATTCTACATCATGCTTTTATATCAATATTTATTGCATTATGGCCTATTATTACACATTATGTCACAATACTTATGTCTATTGTCTCTTATTTCACAAGGTTTACATGAAGAGAGGGAATGCCGACAGCTGGAATTCTGGGCTGGAAAATGAGCAAATATTAGAGACATATTCTGCACAACTTCAAAAGTCCTGAAACTTCACGGGAGCACGTTTCAAAATATATAAAAAATATTGAGTGAAGGAAGTACCAGAGGGGGCCACCCACCATCCACGAGGGTGGGGGCGCGCCCTACCCCCCGTGCGTGCCCCCTTGCCTCGTGGGCCCCCTGGTAGGCCTCCGGTGCCCATCTTCTGCTATATGAGGTCTTTCGTCCAAGAAAAAAAATCATAAGTAAGCTTTCGGGACGAAACTCCGCCGCCACGAGGCGGAACCTTAGCGGAACCAATCTAGGTCTCCGGCGGAGCTGTTCTGCCGGGGAAACTTCCCTCCGAGAGGGGGAAATCATCACCATCGTCATCATCATCGATCCTCTCATCGGGAGGGGGTCAATCTCCATCAACATCTTCACCAGCACCATCTCATCTCAAACCCTAGTTCATTTCTTGTATCCAATCTTTGTCTCAAAACCTCAGATTGGTACCTGTGGGTTGCTAGTAGTGTTGATTACTCCTTGTAGTTGATGCTAGTTGGTTTATTTGGTGGAAGATCATATGTTCAGATCCTTTATGCATATTAATATCCCTCTGATTATGAACATGAATATGATATGTGAGTAGTTACGTTTGTTCCTGAGGACATGGGAGAAGTCTTGCTATAAGTAGTCATGTGAATTTGTAATTCGTTCGATATTTTGATGAGATGTATGTTGTCTTTCCTCTAGTGGTGTCATGTGAACGTCGACTACATGACACTTCACCATTATTTGGGCCTAGAGGAAGGCATTGGGAAGTAATAAGTAGATGATGGGTTGCTAGAGTGACAGAAGCTTAAACCCTAGTTTATGTGTTGCTTCGTAAGGGGCTGATTTGGATCCATATGTTTCATGTTATGGTTAGGTTTACCTTAATACTTCTTTTGTAGTTGTGGATGCTTGCAAGAGGGGTTAATCATAAGTGGGATGCTTGTCCAAGGAAGGGCGGGACCCAAGCACCGGTCCACCCACATATCAAATTATTAAAGTACCGAACGCGAATCATATGAACGTGATGAAAACTAGCTTCACGATAATTCCCATGTGTCCTCGGGAGCACTTTCCTTTATATAAGAGTTTGTCCATGCTTGTCCTTTGCTACAAAAAGGATTGGGCCATCTTGCTGCACCTTATTTACT
This sequence comes from Triticum dicoccoides, assembly GCF_002162155.2. Lineage (NCBI taxonomy): Eukaryota > Viridiplantae > Streptophyta > Magnoliopsida > Poales > Poaceae > Triticum > Triticum dicoccoides. The sequence goes on along the minus strand of NC_041390.1, from coordinate 559,256,677 downwards.
TTTATTACTTGTTACCCATTACAAATTACTGTCAGGCTCACTTCCGTAATAAATCACAGAATAGGCCAAAGTCCCACCAGCCCCAAGATCAGGACTGCTGGTGGACTTCCTTGACATAGATAACCAGTACACACATAAAATTACATCGGGTTGAGCTAGAGTGCTCTACAATCTGGTACAAACTTGTAAAACAGGTGGCGGTGGAATATGACAGTGGGTGACGGTGATATAACATCGATACAATAAAGTAAGCCAAGCGTCAGGGTGAGGCTTGACTATTTTATTTGTGTTGCGAAAGCACTAGTGGATGATACACGTGGTAGACTCCAAATCCACAAGTGATTGGCTGGGAACACCTCTACGCGTTGGGCTCGCTAGTGCAATCCTCCTCTGCAAGCTCGTCCTCCTCCAGGTCTGGCCAAGACAATAGCCAGGGACAAGCCTGTGAGTACGTTAGAATGTACTCGCAAACATTATGAACAAAAGGTATAATGAATGCAAATGCTCATGATAGGCTATGCTAAATTCACATGTTGACTAGAATTAAATCATGACATGATAATGTGGATCTGATGTGGATAGATAATCAAATAACAGTAGTGATAGCCAAGAAATTCAAAGTGGAACATCGGGCGTTAGATCGCCCGAGAAATTCCAAGAAAACCGCCAAACGGGTGTCTGAAAGTGACACCTCGTAAGGTCTTGAAAAGAAATGCCAAACGAGTGTCTAAAAGGGAATCGGGCGAGACAGGACCGCCCGAGAACTCAAGCGACGCCACATAAGGTCTTGAGAATAAAACTGAGTATCCGGGTAGTCTAGCCATCCCAAGTGATACTCAGAAAAGAAAATAAAGCTGAGTGCACAGGTAGTCTAGCCATCCCAAGTGACACTCGGTACAGTTGAATAAGAGAAACGGGTTAGTCCATCACATCAATAATATGCATAACAATGTTATCCATGACAGCCTCGATGGTGACCATAATTATCCTGCAAGATGGATCAAGCTCAATTTAATTATTTTCCTCCAAAGACCGACACCGGGACTGATACTTGACCCTTCCCAACTGTGCCCTTGACCGTGGACACGGCTATTCGAATAGATGTAACTCTGTAGAGGGTGTACTCTTTACCAATGTGTATGGAATTTCTGTAGCCAATGCTTAGACCTTGACTAATTTCCAGTACGGTTTTTGGGTTGGAAACACACCTGACCAACACACACCAGAATAACTTTCCGGATGCCCGGAATCACCCAAAGCATCTTTCAAGAAAAACTCAAAGTCGGGGAGACCATCGTCTCGAATAGCATGGGATCACTATTAATACACACGGATTACAAGGGGTGCCCCCTCTCGGCCCAGCCGGATACACCCATGCCCCCTGACCCGATGACTGGCATTAGTCCATGGCCATGGAACCCTCATCGTGGCCTCTCTAAGTGGTGTGTACACGGAAAGGGGTTAACAACTTACTAAATCACACTCCCCTTGCGGGAAGACAAGTGGCAGCACGGTGTGTAGTTAGGCTTAATGGAACAAGACTCGATTCTAGGTCGACTCAGGAGGTGTTGTTATTAAGACTGGCATGTCCCACATGCCACAATGACACCGTCGTGTCATAACATAGTCCGTGCCCATCAGCACGTCCAAGGTAGGAGATACACTCCTGGCTTCTTACCACATTCATACGTTAGCAAAAAGAAATATGATGAATGCAATAGTGCTCACATGACATGCAACAGGGTTCATGCAATAGTGCTCAAATTGACGTGCACTACAAAAAAAATACACTTCCGTGATGATACGTGTTTGTCACAGTAGGTCGCTTTTTTTGTCGCATGTACATCCATGACAAATTTATGACAGAATCAAGATAGTCATACCTGTGTTGTCGTAGAAGTGTTCCATGACATTACCAAAATTATCATCACGGGAGTGTCCACTTTCATGACGATAAATCATGCGTCACAGAAGTGCTTTCGTCAAGGGTGACCGACACGTGGCATCCACCGTAACGGAACGCCGTTAAGCTATCAAGTCGGGTTTTGGATCTGATAACCCGTTAACAGCCCTGGCCAATGGGGATTTTCCACATGTAAAATCATCATTGGCTAGAGGAAACACGTGTCGGCTCATCGTCGGGACAGATGTCATCCACTCACTGGACAGAAGGCACCTATGATACGTCGACACGTGGCACGGCCCAACAAGTTTAAATGGGCCGGCCCAACTAAAGGCCCGCAAGATTTTGCGGACCATAATGGGCCGGCCCAGCTAAAGGCCCACGAGATTTTGCGGACCATAATGGGCTGGCCCAGCTAAAGGCCCGCAAGATTTTGCGAGCCATAATGGGCCGGCCCAGGTAAAGGCCCACAATATTTTTGTGTGCCATAATGGGTCGGCCCAGGTAAATGCCCGCAAGATTCTTAAGGGTCATAATGGGCTGGCCCAGCTAAAGGCCCACGAGATTTCACCAACATTAATGGGCTGGCCCAGCTATAGGCCCACAAGATTTTGAGGACCCTAGTAGGCCGGCCCATTAACTGGCTGCCATGTTTTGGGCCAAATGCCAGCCCATATTTGATCCGGTCCATTAATGGCCTGCCATGCTCCGGGCCTAATAGTGGCCCATATGAGATCCGGCCCATTAAAAGCCTACCACGTTTCGGGCCAGATTATGGTTCAGATCAGGTCCGGTCCTTTAAGAGGCTTTGGGCTCAATTATGGCCCATATCAGATTCGGCCCGTCAACTAGACACTATGCTTTTGGGCCCACTTGCTAAAGGCCCACTTAGTAATTTGGCCTGATATTAGTTTTGGCCTGTTAAGGGTCCGTTTAACATTTCGGCTCTATATTAATTTCGGCATGTTAAAAGCCCGTCATATAGTTGGGCCTAACTATGGCCCGGTTTGCATCCGGCCTGCTCGCAGCCGATATCTGATTGGGCCAAACAAGGACCTAGACAATTTTGGCCTGTGAAAAGCCCGTGATTTGATTCACACAATCATGGGCCGAGGTTCATTTTGGGATGCCGCGTAACTAGTAGGAATTAAGAACAAACCTACTCTATACAATAAAGAAATTATGGCATAGTAACTAAGAATAAACCTACACTACACAATAAAGGATTTAAGGTATATTACATCCACTAGGCATCAAAGTTCGCCACAAGTGATCATAAAGCGCAACGAAGAAGCAGATTACAAAAACTGGGCACCATTGCAACGTAACAAAATAATACTGAACCGAGACCACTTCCAAAACAGTTCAAGAAAGGTTGGCCTTGCAGGGGAACTGCTGCGCAAGCTGCTGAGCAAGGCTGTGAGACCGGCCTAGCATGTCGGTCATAGCTTCCAGGTGTAGCTATTTAGCGATGAGGTTCTCATTGGTGTTCTCCACAATCTTTCTTAGAGATAGGACTTCAAGTCGAAGTTGAGTTGCAGAATGCCTTTCTGATAGAACTTGGGACTGAAGAAGTCGAACTGATTCAGACAACGAATTCTGTGAGCTTGTCTGACTGTTAGTCTCAAGTAACTTGAACACTGCATCAAGACAAGACTTTGGGGTTGACTCGCTATCTTCAAGATGTTTTGCCTTCTTTGCTGCAATATATGTTGGGTTTGTCTCACAGCCTTCAGCAGACTTGTGCATGCCATCAGGCATATCACCCTAAAACAAAGCAGAGAGATGACATGTTTTGCATGTGTATAAACAAAGATGATAACTGTTCTGTCAATTCTATCCAATTTTAAATTAGAAAATAAAGAGTATGTTCATAATGCGGGGAGCTTCACCACACTACTGGATTACCATGTCAACATAACAAGCATAGATGAAGGGCAAAGAAAATCATTGTATCTATTTTGGATAATGTGCATGTCATGTTGGTCATATCATCAGCCACATCAGTAAGATAAAACAGGAGATGACAAGGTGCAAACGTGGACTGCTTCACCACACACTAGATTATAGATCCACAAAAATAAGCATACATATAGGGAGTATTAAGTAATGTGCATGGTATGAATAAGGAATTTGGTTTTACAAGTAAAACTTAGAACTTACGGTTCTTACGAACATGCATTTTGGTAGAAACAGCAAACTAAACAGCAGTAAACGATAGGGAGTATGAGCAAATTAAACAGCAGTTGAGGATAAAGGCTTTAGAAGGACTGACTTACATTAACAGTTAACACCGGCTTTATAATGCCCTTCTCCATGGCAAGGGAAGGATAACTCAAGAATTTCAGCACGGAATCTTCTTCATAAGCATTGCGTATACTCTACATTTTGTAGAGAGTAATTATAGATATGATAATACTGGAAGGGATAGAGAATAATGGAGATAAGATGCAGATTGATGCTACATTATCAACTACCAATCCCTGGAAGTGCAAGTATTACAGGACAAAATGTACTGACAAGAGCAATGGGCTATACTTCTGCACTGGCATTGTCTGTGTATTCTACTTGTTGGTAAGATTAAATATAGATCTGATCTTTTTTAGTAAATGGTGGGCGAGGGAGATAAGATGCAGAATGCTACAAAATGAACCAATCCCTCTTCCCATAATACAAGAGTGTTTTGAACACTGGTGCACTGTACAAAACGTTCTTATATTATGGGACGGAGGGAGTAGCTGTTAATGTAAGTACAGTGATAGACCACGTTCAGTCCTTACAAGAGGACTGCAGAGCTAAACCTCTTCAAAAGCATTGGGTTGATTCTAAATTTATGTAAGAGTCCATACAGATCTTATAATGTCCACCAAATGGACGATTACGAGGCTAACATGTGCAGTGATGCTACATAATCAAACAACTATGAAAGTAAGTATGGTCATACAGGGCAAGAGGTACTCACAAGAGCAATGCAATTTGCAGTATAGTTGCGAGATTCTGTGGTCCCTTGAGAACGAATGTTCTTCTGCTAACATTTTTCGTACAAGTGAGACATTAAGGCAAATGCAGAAATTTAGTTCAAATTGTGATGTGATATCATAGACAGTACCTTACGCTACAGCCGAGACCAATGTGTAACAAGATTATTCCAGTCACCGTCGGATAAATGTAGCACCGGAGACTTTACAGAAATTTCGTTCAGAGGCTTGCCATCGAAGTGCGCTTGCCTCTGGTAGGAATGATACTTCATCAACGAGTGCTTGAAAAGCGCAACCAACCCTTGCTCGTCATCACAATCCAGTTTGCGCCTCGCCTATTTAAAAGAATGAAATCTTGTGTCTTCTGTCAGCAGAAACATATGCAGTAATGACCATGAATAACATTAGTACATTACTTACACGTAAGTTGCGGAGCAAGACTGGAAATTGTTCTGTGTTTGCGGTATAATCTTTCCATGAAGGAAAGATGCGCACAAAGTTCCTGACAACAACATAAGCTTCGTCTTCTAAACTGGGAAGAAATGGAACATGGGTCCTATTTGCTGCAATTGGGGCTATCTCTGGTTCAAAAAGGGATTTGGCAACTGGATTTGGTGTACTCTTTGCTGGAATGGGGGTTTTGCGTCGTACAGCTCGTGCTATGTCAACTGGCATAATCATACTGTTTGCTGCAGTTGGGGTCTACTGAGTTGGGGTATCAGAAATGACCAGTGTAGTAGGGCTAGAGTCTGCTAGAGTTGGGGTATTTTGTGGGTCGGGTGATATTGCAACTACACCTAATGGGCTATTTGATTTATCAGGTGCCACTACCTTTTCCAAATACTTTGCTTGTGCTCCTCCACGATCAACAATCGCCCTCTTCCTTCTGAACGTCTAATACACAAGAACAACATTTGAATGGATAAATATGGTATGATGACAGATGGAATATGTACTGAAAATGGATAGGCAGGGCGTATTCACATACACGATGTGTAAACTAAGCTAATGGCAGTTCAACAAAGTAGAAGCAATGCAAAGCATCAGTTGCAAGATATGTGCGAGCAATGTAACCTTGGAAAGTTAGAGCAAGTACCTTGATGGGTGAATAATATAGGGCATCTTCCTCTGACTCCTCCACTAGGGAGCTACATTGACTTAGGTCATATTCTGAGCATGAATCTGTAGGTGGAGAGTGTTTGCATTGCATTGCATCCAGACTTGATTTCAGTCCCTTAATGCCAGGTTTGACAACCATGGCATTGTTCTGCTTTATTCTTCTCATGCGCGCAAACTCATAATCATTATGATGCTGTTCAGAATCTGAGATTCATGAAAACATAAAAGGTAGTCAGATTATCTATGGAATGCATTGCGGTTTCAACTCGGAGAGTGTCTCCCTATAAACCCTTGCATATGCAAAGTTCACCTCCCAAACCGTGCTGACCAGACCACACACAGAGATACACACCCGAGCGGCGAACATGCATTTTCGAAACTAATTTAGGAACATTTAGTTGACCAGTTAAACAACTCTGTTTTAATAATATCAGATTCATATTTGAACAACTAAGCTTGTTTAGTTTGATGGGTGGAGCAGTGTTATTATGACACGAAGCATGTATTCTGATCGTATAGTGATCATAAAAGGGAGAAACTCTAAGCATATATTTTTTAGCAAAAAAGGGTTTCCCCTCTGATTTCTATTAAAGAAACCACCATGGAACCAACATGATCAATTAAATCCTAAGCATGATCAATTAAACCGTATTATGGCTGTGCCATGGCAGATTTGAAGCTGCAAACCAGAGGAATGATATTTAGCATCCATTGTTTGCTTCGAACTAAGAACTAAATTCTAAGAGCTGAAAAGAAAGTAGAGTAACCAAGTTAAGATCTATTTTCTGGTTGAGATCAAGAAGTTGAGGAGATATGAAGTACCACCTCTCTTGCGGTGCCATGTAGGCATCGGGGGTGCGATGGCTGTCGGTGGCGTTGAAGCAGATCTGCGATGGTAGATGGGTGCATCGGGGGATAAGTCCCGTTGCGGTGGAAGAGAAGGTCGTGTGAGCGGCCCCAGCAAAGAGGACGACGGCGTCGATGAAGCGAGAGGACGCAATGCAAGGCTATTGGTCTGTCGCCGTGGATGAGAAATGTCCATCTCTAGCAGTGGACGATGCGGTCTTGGTAGGCGCTCCGGCATGGTGGAGGACGGTGGCGATGGATGTGCTGGAGGACGGCGGCGATCGATGGGGTGGCGGACGAAGGCTGGTGTGGGAATGGGGTGTTCTAGCGCGGACGGTGTATGAATGGGAAAATGGAGGGAGAGGTACGGGGAACCATGTTTTTGGGACGCGCCTGTCTGAAATATGGGAAAGTTACGAACTTATCCCCCGTTCCAAATTTGGACGTCTCGTCAGTTGGGGATAGGACGGTAATCTCGCATCTCCCAAATATTTGCCGGTAACTATTTCAAGCAAGGAGAGGGTGTTTTTCCGCCCACGGTTGGCGCCCACGGTGTATGAACGGGGCTGACAGGTAGGGCGGTTGTGTCACGTCTGATGGAAGTTACACATCTGCCCCTATTTAAAATATTAGCCTACATCGATTTTGGGCGAGGAGAGGGTGTTTTGCCGCCCATGGTTGGCGCCCATGGTGTATGAATGGGCCTGACAGGTAGGACGGTTGTGTCACGTCTGATGGAAGTTACGCATCTGCGCCTATTTAAAATATTAGCCTACATCTATTTCGGACAAGGAGAGGGTGTTTTGCCGCCCACCATGTATGAATGGGGAATGGAGGGAGAAACAGAGGTCTTTCGGACGAGCTTGATTCAAATGGGTTTTGCCGCTCATGTTTGACGCCCACCATGTCGAAATGGGCTCAGAGGCGGTCGTGTCACGTCTAATTGAAATTACTAACCTACCCCTATTTAGAACAGTGGAAATCGGGCCGATGGATTGTCCGTCTAATGGGTAGACAGTAATTTCTATCTCCCAAACACTTGGCTTCGGGCAGCCGATGTGGGAGTGGACATTTTGCCGTGTCTTTCGAATTTTGGGACAATAAGCATCCATGTTTACCCTGGCAACTAAATTCGAATCCATTTTGTATTCCTATATGAATCTTTATAAATCATTCTATGTGTTTTTATATATCTTCAAAAGGACGACAAAGATGTATTCCACTGTCATATATGAATATGGTTCACAAATGCCGATACTCAAATTCAGAAACTAGAATCCAGTTTAAGGTGAATTCGAATATTTGGAACACTTCATGTCCAACTCAAATGTCACACGCATCATAATATGTACTCCCATTTAGATATGTACACAAGCGATGTATCAAGATTCAAATACCGAGTCAATCAACCAAGAATGTACAAAACTAACAGACATATAAACACTTATAGAGTATATGGATCAATAATATCAACTAACATACATAAGCCAGGCCGCTGTACTTTTTATGGCTACAACAACATCCTTTTTTTAGCCAGCATCTTGGCCCTTTCCGATGCGTGCCACTTATGGTCCATCTATAGTACTATTGCTGAATGCACATTCAGCCCGATTAGCATATTTGTAGGTCTGGCACAGCAATCCAAATGAAATGTCTTCGAGTCTTATCAATTAATACAGACTTATGCTCAAATAAAATTACAAACAAAAAAACAATTATTACATGATCTCTAAAACAAATGGTTTGATTGATTACATGAACAGACAACACAAAGGTTATTCAACTATGGAAAGAACATTTCACCTATGATTTACCATGTAGGAATTTAATTTCCTTTTTTCCTTCAGGACCTTAACAATCTGGTCAGTCTCAGCTTGCTTCATTTTGAAATCCACCAAATATTTAATGGTTGTCTTGAGTACTGCTTGTGATCGTGTTGTTTGCTTCCTCAACATGTCAACTTCATCTCTAAGTGCAGAAGCAGAATCTCTTTCTACCACTAGTTTAGCCTCTAGAGCATCAGCAGTTGGCAATTCATAATGCACGATTGGGCCGGTGCCACTGATGTGGGATGATGCAACGTCCATGGGGACCTCGCTCTTTCATCTTGGGCTAACCTGTTTTGCCATTAAAGTTCCGATTGGATTCAGAAAAGTTGAAGTTAGCAAAAGATCTCAACTGGGAGTTATAACAGCAAACCGGTTAAACAAACAAGGAATTAAAGAGTTTCAATTGGATGCTAAAAAGTAGTTATTAACATCATTGTAACCCGCCGTTGCAGCAGCAAAGCAGTTAAACAAACAAGTAGATATTTAAGTTAAGGCAAACAGGTAATTCTTAATAGTAAGTATCAAACACATAGATAGACGCAGTCTACAATATGATTAACAGGCTGTGCCATTATGTAATCAGTAGCAAACTAAATTAAGTGAAGCAACGTAATTGAACAATTTTGCAATAAGTGGCTAACTAAAATTCTGAGAAGCAGGTAACTAAACTTACGCTAGTTCTTTGTACAGGCACACTGCAACTTCTTTTTCGCTTACAAGGTTGTACGAAGGAGTCCATGGCATCAATTGCTTGGATACGCAGTCCCAATACTTCTTTCTTCCCACACTACATGGGTAAGTCGAATGGTTAATCTGGTAAGATGGTGCGTCCTTGATATGTTATATGAGGACGTGTAGTCAGACTAGTTGTAGCCAAACACATCACACTGGCTTTTACTATATATTTCATGCGATTACTTTTGGCATATCGAGATCTAAGCAATCTACAATAGGATGAAAAGACTGGCATCCTTCACATTATTGGCGAACTTAGTACATAGAAACAAGCAATTAACCATTCTGTGGGTAAATCAAAAGCGCCACTGGAATATTTTTCACTATCCAATCATACACGCAAAAAGGGGCAACGCCACCATAGGGGCTGGTATGGGTGGCCGCCTCAGGTGGCTGGAAAGTGTGCACCTAGTTTGAGTCGTCCAGGTTGGCCCATGCTAGTTTTGTTCGTCCCAACGCACGAGCAGGCAATGTAAAAAATGAAGAAAAATGTTTCAATTTGGATGGGCCAATAACATAAGTGCAAGGCAGGCCCTATAACAGGCTCGCGGCCCAAACGAGCGCCTCCCATATCGATCGACAGCAGGAAAATCCCAATTCATTCGCTCCAGCCTCCAGTCTGGTTCACTCCTAACCTAGCCGCTGCTGGACAGACCGACACAACACTTCCTCGCGCCCTCGTTGGAGGGCGGTCACCGGGCTTCAAGCGAATGGAAGGACAAGAAGATGAAGATCCAACCCTGGGTGTAGCCTGCGTGGGAGGCAGCGGCGGCAGCACGTGCATGGCATCAAGCTTGCGCAAACGGACAGTCGCAGCTTGCAAGAGTAGCATGCGCAACGAGCAGGTACATCACATCCCTGATTATATCTAATTCAACTCTTCAATTTCTGGCCAATAGTTAAACCTGACGGTGTTGTAAAACTGCTTGTATGTAGGGAATCTATGAGAAAATGAAACCAATTTCTACTTATTTTATAACTCCCCCAATCAATACTGAACTGACTGAATCTGATGTATCTAATCAAGTTTCCGGTGCAAACATACAAGCTCATGTTGTTCTTGAGCCTGAAGTGTCTAATGAATAGACTGCTAATGAAGGATTTGATGCAAACATTTTACATGCTCCTGATGATGAACATATAGTGTCTAATGAGGGATCTAATGCAAGCATTTTGCAAGCTCATTGAAGGATTTAGTGTCTAATGATGATCTACTATGTTGAGAGAGACAGAGATTTGCAGGCATTGATGACAAGCAAATTATAGTGCATTTTCATAGCTTGAGGAAACGTCGAGGCCATCTACCAGAAAGTTCCCATATCATGACAACATAGCATAAATACTTTTCTAATCTATTGTTTGAAACTATTGGCATACTTGTGCAGGATAGATATATTGATATGCAGTTTGCGCACTGGTTATATGTGCAATTACACTTTGATATTTTCAGCCAGAGAACGAATAATTCAAGCAGGTACAAACCATGTTTGTAGTCCTTGTACACCATGTTGCATTTTGTGTTTTTTGGTGCTTGCATCATTTAGTGTTTATAATATGAACTACTTTGGATCATTAGCTGGTTTTCAAAGTGCATGTAGCTTCACATTTCTCAAGTTGTGTTGATTTCCGGAGTGCAAGTGCCTTCGTATTTTTAAGTTAAATGTTCGCCCCTGGTAACTTGAATTCGTGGATCAGCCACTGCACACAAATCATACACAAATGCCAGTACGAATTAAATGAAATGCAGGGACTTACGCTAGCTCGTTGTACAGGCTTACTGCAGCTCTGCTTGCGCTTGGGATGTTCCATGTACAAGTCCATGTTACCACTTGCTTGGATGTGCAGGCCTTGTGCTCCTTGCATCCCCCTCTGCATTTTTGACATGGCGAATGGTTGATCAAATAAGAGGAATCGACCTTGATGTTGTACCGGAGGACAAATACTTACAAGGTTATACGGGTGTGCATGATATGTACCAGATCCCGTAGCGCCGTCTTGCTTCGCTAAAATATGGATTTGCTTGTTTCAGATGATATCTGTAGAAGAAATAAGAGTTAAGGTCAGAGTTGCATAGGCGTGTAAGCTAAGAGAGCAGCGAAAGGATATCCAAACATCGTCGGAATAGTGCACAAGGGAGTGATGTGTGGATACCTAGTTCGGTCCGGCATTTGGGCATGCTCGCCTAGCTAGAGTGCGAGTCACTTCAGAGCCGTTGAGGGTGATGCGCTGGCGTTGGCTAGCCGCGCATGGATGCAGATCTTGAGTGGCAGCGGAGCGCTACGATGTGGTGGACGAGACCGTTGGTGAAGCCCCAACGGCCTCGGGGGGGGGGGCGGAGGTGCGACGATGTGCTCGGTGAAGTAGCCCCGGTGAGCTGGGAGACGGCGTTGGTGAAGCGCACCTGATGCGGTGGAACTCGATGTCTGTGAGGCACGTCGGTTGCGGCGCCCGACGTTGTCGGTGGACCACCCGGTGCGGTGGACGAGGGCGTAGATGAGGTAGCTCTGGTGCGGTGGTGAAGCGCGACCGTCGTCTTCGTCGTTGTCCGGCACAGAGGTGGGGAACGGTGGGGAAAGAGATGAGACAAGGGGCGATTCGAGGGTTGGCGGCGAATTAGGGATTTGAGCAATCTGGGCGCGGAAGGGGATGGTGGAGAAGAGAGATTTTGCAGGACTGGAATTGGAGACGCCAGATATTTCAATCTGAAACGTGGAAGCACGAACTTATATTGTCGTCATCCTTTTTTGGGGAGGGGGTGGCTGGGTGCTACGCGTCCGTCCGACACACGCGACCACCCCGACAGGACTATGCTTCGGTGCCTTAAGGCACCTGGCTTTGTGTCCATGACATATGGGCCCAATAGGTGGCTGGCCCACATGTCAGTGAACCAAAGGTAGTTGCCTTTAAGGCACCGAAGCAGCGTCCACCCCGACACGACCCTGGTTTGTCTGGTGCGCCTACATTTGAGAATGCAAACGAATCTTCTTTCATTTGCAAACAAATCTGTATGTATTACCATGTCCGTGTATTCCTTGCAATAATTAGTCATTCGAAACGAGATACTCCATCCGTTCACTTTTGTAAGTCGTTTCAGACAACTTAAAATGAATTGTTTTGCACATTGTCTGAAATGCCTTCAAGGTCTTATAAAAGTGAACAGAGGGAGTACTATAAATTAATTAATGAGGAGTTATTTGAAAAAAAATCGAAACAGTACCCACGCTAATGTGGATTAGAGTGTGTGTCACATAATTAGTTATTTGAATTAGAGTGTGTGTCACGTAGTTAGTTATTTGAATTAGAGTGTGTGTCACGTAGCGATCTCCAATTCTAACGTGGATTTCGCATTTCACTGTATCCACACTACTTTTTTAATACAAATTCATATGTATATGATGAACACCATGGTAGTGAGAAAACTTTTGGATGGACTCAAACATATGACCTACAAAATAGCACAACAAACTGAGTCAATGTCAACTTTTTGAAACTTAGTATGGCACGAATTCAAAATAATTACCCATATGCCTGGTCCTCGGTTCAAATCTTACAATGTACACCGAATTGAAACATCGATATAAGTCTCGTACTATGTACATTCAAATGTTG
>NC_041390.1:559196964-559243545 GCF_002162155.2 Triticum dicoccoides | reverse complement strand
ACGCCACATACTTCATTTATCGGTCAATCTTCCTCTCCTAACCACCTTAGGAAGCTATCGGTTTCCAACACACGTTCATTCTTTCTCTCCATCTTTCGATCTCTAAGTCTCTCAACTACACAACCCCTTTTTCCACTCTGTTACCAAATGTATTTACCTCACACACCCGCCATCGCACCCCATGCCGAGCTCTCTCTCTCCCCCCTCTCCCTCTCACCCTCTGGCGCTAAATACATGCATTTCCTATCTAGCCCCCAACCTCTCGTGCATGCACACGCATGCACATTGTATATCTAGGTCACTCCCTCGAGACTGTCTCACTCTTTCTTTCGCACGGCGGGCCACACTCGCTCAATCTCTCTCTCTTTATCTGAGTCTCGTTTAACCTCATTTTCTTTCACACACAAATGATATATCTCCCTGTTCGGGCCTCGATCGACACACCCTATACTCTCTCACGCAGATTGTCTATCTAGGTCAGTCCATCCAAGCCGCCACCACTCTTTCGACCTCATGGTGGGCCACGCTCACTCAATCTCTCTCTCTCTCTCTCTCTCTCTCTCTCTTCGTATGTCTCGATTGACCTCGCTCTTTCTCGGACAAAAACGATATATCACCATGTTTGAGCCCAATTCGACCTATTCACATTGTATACTCTCTCACGCACATCGTCTATCTAGGTCACTCTCTCCAACCCGTCTCACTCTTTCGATCGCATGGCGATCCTATGTGATAGGTTGACCTTGCTTCCTCCCACGCACAAAATATATCTACACATCTGTGACTGGATCATCTCTCAAGCTCTATCTTGCAGCCCTCACCCTTGCCAAAAAGCTCAATCGGACAATATCTCTCCAGAGCATATATATTCGTTCAATGAATATCGGACCACACTCACTTTGTCTCTCTATCTATATGTCTCTCGATTGACCTTGCTTTCTCACACCGTATCTTCCACGCGTTGAAGCTACTACCTCTCCATCCCTTGCAAAGCCGGAGCTATTTACATTGCGAGGGGCACTCCAACCTTGGATTAATTTGTGTAGGCATTTATTCCGATCGGTTTAGATTATATTTTCGTAGCATTCGGCCCACAACTACTCCAATCACCATAGCGGGTAATTAATCTACGGGGAGCACCTAATATGAGCACCGGGGAGCCGTTGGATCGAAGATGCAGCGGCACACACGAGGCATGAATGTTTTATTTGCAAAAAACTTTGGAGAGTTTGGAAATTGCGCATAATTACAAAGACTACTCCCAAGCCATTGGATCTCACTTCCAACGGTGTAAAAGCTCATATCACCATACTATCTAAGCTGCGGGGTGGATGTGATATTCTATGTCGCTGTCATTTTTGTTTGTAAACTTGCAAAAAACGTGTAACTCGTGCCGTTACTTGTCTAACCACGCAAAGTGTTTGTTCAAAAAACCATCCTACACTGAAATATCGGAACAACACATGGGGGGCCCACTTGTAGTTAATCAAATTTGGACCTAAAACTAACAAATCTGAAAGACGAGATTCGAACTGGCAACCTGAACTACAAAGCGTAAGTCGATAGCCTGAAAAAACGAACGGTTGTTGGTTTTGTCCCATAACTTGATTTTATACAGTACTTGCGTTGAGTAGAGTAGAGGGAGTGCCTCGTCAACACGTGCATGACCGTTATCTCACTTACTGGTGGGTCCCAGGTCTGCGATCTCAATCTCTCTTCTCTTCATCATCTAACCTTTGCACGGGCACACACGAAGAGCGACGCTAGCTTGCCGTGGTGTAACATCCCAAATTTTCAATTTGGAATGTTATACATTAGATCATCATGCATATCATATTTTATTTTGCATTTTGGTTGATCCTAGAAATTCTACGCAACTCAATGACCCACGGAGAGAGTTGGGGATTTCGTTATTTTCATATTTGAGTTCTCTCAAATTTTGAGAATAGGATCATTTGATTTTATTTATTTTATCATCAATTATTTCTATTACAAAAATATGAGAGAGGGAATAAAATGACTTTCCCAAAATAAAGAAATATTGAGGATTTAATAAAAAAATCAAATAAGATTTTATTTCGGAGTTTTTTGGTGTTTTATTTGAATTTAGGAAAAATGTGCGTTTTTCAAAATTGCATTTAGGGCCCAAATAAATGTTCACCTTGTGCGGCTTGATTTTAGAAGCCCATGAAAATTTATTTCGGAATTTTTGGAGTCTGTTTAGTATTTCTTTTTATTTTTCTTCCAAGCGGAATAAAAAAAAGAGAAAAAATTCGGCGTTCGTCGTTTTTCTTTTTCTCGGATTAAATCCGCGATTTTTCTGATCGCGATTCCTGATCCGATTTTTGTCTTAGTTTAACTTTTCACTCGTTTATCGGTATCAGGCGATGCAAGCGCCTAAGGATTCGTCTCGAAACCCTCTATCCGAATAACCAACTTAAACAAGATTTTGCTACTGTAAAATTTGCCCTAGATCCAAATTACTAGAACGAAGTTGTTTTCTTTCGCCGGTTGTTTTTCATTGCTTCGTTCGATTTGATTCTTTTTGCCAACCGGAGTTCTTAAGTTGAACCTTCTGGTTAGATCTCTTATTTGAGTTTTACCTGTGCATTAGATGAGTACTTATTGTATGCTTGTTTGTTTGTCTGCGATAGAGTACTCGGAGTGCGCCGCCTGTTACTTCGAATCGTTAGGTTTCGCGGATCATCAGCAAGGCAAGTAACACTTTGATCATACCTTTTCTACTACCCAGTTTTATTGCATTAGATCAATCCTCACACATTGCATGATTAGGATCTAATCAAATTGTGGGATGGGAAGTAGATGAGGTAGTACCTATTACCTGTTTATTATCAAACCTTTGGGAGTTACTTCTATGTTTGCTTATTATGCCATGCTATGCTAGTAGACGTGAATTGGGTGAGTGATATCCATGACAGATGTGAGTTTGTTAATTAATGGTTTATCTAAGGTGGCAACTTAAACACACATCTGGGTGGATTGAGGCACCTGGGTATTCCAGGACTTGCCTGTTTTCTTTTGGACCGCCACCCAGGCTCAAAGGGATCATGAGACTATTCATACTAGAAACTTCCTTGTGCAGCCACAAGCTATTATGGGCTCTAGCATAGTTGACTAAGTTGTGCGAACTCTTATAGTGGTAGACTAGCAGATGTAGGGGATGTAGGTGGTACGGTCTACCCGATCGTAAGGTGCTAGCGCTTCTGAAAGACTATGTCTCAGTCATCCGTCTTCTCAAACACCATGTAGTGCGAGAAACCAAACGGAGGCGATCGAGTCTTGTGGGGAAAAGTGCGCAAACCTCTGCAGAGTGTAATAAACTAATCATGGTTAGCCATGTCCCCGGTTATGGACATCTTGAGTATTTAGTACTTGGATTTTCATGTGAATCTCAACATGTTACTCTAAATTAATTTTGTTGGGTTATGTTTAATGATGATGCTTAATTGGGATTGAGAATGCTGTCAACCATTCTCAATGCTTAACAACCACCATGATAGTAATTAAATTTTATTCCTTTGAAGTAGGGAAAAATTGGCTTTACGCAAAACTGTAACCATAGAGCTTTCCACCAGCCAAATATGCATATAGTATAGCTGTTTCATTCCATTACTCTCTATGTGTTACCTTGCCAGCATATTCCATGTGCTGACCCATTTTCGGGCTGCAACGTTAATGTTGCAGACTTTTCAGACGACGATTAAGAAGTTTTTAGGTCGTGGTTCTATACTCAGTGATGCGGTTGGAGTTGATGGACTCACTTATCTTCCAAGCCTTCCGTTGTTATCGTTATTAGATGGCCTTCAGCCATATTTATTGTAATAAGTTCTCTTTTGAGACACTCGATGTAATAAGTGTGTGATTGCTACTCTACTATAAATCCTCCGAGTACTGTGTGGTGTCAGCATTACTGATCCAGGGATGACACCGGAGCACAGAGATCAGACTGTTTGAGGTCTGGTCGCTACATGTGGTGTTATTACAACTAAAAAAACTTGGAAAATAGAAAAATCGCCTAGAACAAGAGACGTTGTGGATGGTCGAGACGGAGCTAACCACATATATCCTCCGTGCCACGTTTGCATGATGAAGTTGTGTGGCTAGTGGGGTGTTTTCAACCGCCTGGCTGGGTCCCGAGGTCGAACCATAGGTACTATGTCTGATACAGTATATTTTTACATGCACATTTTTCCTCCGTGCCGAGACGTGGCACACCCTACGCGTGGTTTCGGGGTCCTCCCGGGTGGTGCACGCATATATTCTTCCTGACGTGGGACGCCCTACCGCGCGTTTTCTGGCTCCTCCTCGTTCGTAGCGCCGAAGCAAGTAAATGAGGGTCGTCAAATCACGAAAGACCACCTTTCCCGCCGAGTACATCAGTGAAGCATAGTGGCTAGCTAGTTGGAGTTCGACCGATTAGCTAGGCCGCCGCCACATTTGTTTTTTCACCCCTTTTTTATCTACTTGCCGACAGGTAAATTTAAATATCCACCGCGGCATTGCTCTGGTGTTTGGGTGCGGCAGGATTTTTATTTTTTTGATTGACGGGAGCAGGCGCGGCAGGATTTTAAATTTTTTGATTGACGGGAGCAGGCGCGGTAGCAATTAGTCATGATGACTCCGCCTGTACCCACTGCTCCCTGATGTGAGAAGTCGTCGAATGGTGTTTTACCATGGTGAAAACCAAAAGATTCCCCGCTCCCTCCGCCTTCCCGTAGATTGCATTGCCTTTCAGGCATTTCACCCTTTGCTTCCTCTCCCCATTTCTTCTACCTGGTGCCATGGCGGCGCAAAATATCACGGAGTCCAAGGTGAGGCTCCTGACACAGGAGCTCCATGCCAAGGATGCGGAGCTCAGGGCCAAGGACGTGGAGCTCCATGACCTCAAGGAGGAGAGAAGTGCCATGCTCCTCCGTTATGTGCGGGAGTTCACGGAGCTTCAAAAGCGGCAGGCGTCCACCACAAAGATGCTCGAGGCGTTGGCGGCGTTGCTGCGGAAAGCAGGAGATACGATAGGCCGTCAAGGGATCCGGCTGGAGCGCGAGAGGGCCGATCTTGACAAGGTCCAGGATCGCCTCAGCCACTTGGTGAACCAAGTTTCCACGCACGTGTTGCGGCTATGTGATGCCTACCGTCGTGCCAGCACGACGATGCCGGCCGTCGGGGTAATCCCATTCGACCACCCGGTCGACTTCAATGAGCTGCGGCTTCCTGACCTGGTCTCCTTCTTCACCTATATCTCCGAGGAGCTGAGCCGTCTCTGCGTGATGGTGGGAGCTGAGCTGGACAAGGAGGGGTTGCCGGCTGCCGTCGCCATTGCCGGGCGAATCCTTTTAGGGCTCCGTCACTGGAATCCATTCGTGCCATTGGACGCCGTCTTTGACGAGCTGGCTCCCGTCGACCGGGAGCGGGCTCTGCAGGCGGTTGCACCCTGCATCACCAACGTCGTGCGCCTCGAGAAGCAGAGGGACTTCGGTGGTGTTTAGGCGCCCTCTGCATGGGCATGTCCATGTCTCGGCGCAACATGACCGTTGGATCAAACTCAGACGGTGCAGATCAGTCACTGTAGCACAAAGCGTGTGGGTGTGTTTGGTTGCATTCTCATCTCAATATAGCTGTTTCCTCTTCGGGTATTTTTGTCAACCTACTAGTGTGGACTCATGCACCCTTCATGCACTCTACCAAACACCCAAAAGTGGGCCAAGAAGGGAACTTTTGCTCCCATCCCGTGTACCCTTCATACACCCTGCCTAACACTATTCATACTTCATATGGTTCATGTTTCATGGAGTACTGTAGCACCGTACTCTCCGTGCGCTATGGACCTAGTTCTGTTAACATTGATCTCATCGTTCATTCTCGATTGGACAGTCGAAAAAGCGGTACTATGTTACATATAGGAGTAGTTGACATGCGCACAACATCATTTGTTATCGTCATATCTTACTACAGTAGCAACAAGATTGTGTAGTACTGACGTATGAACCACTGCACATGCCTAGTAGTAGGAGCACTGTGTATGTTCAAGTGGCTGCCGTATTTCGCACTCCTCCGTCGTAAGAGTGGAAACGCTTGCTGTAATCATTTTTTTCTTCTGAAAAACAGTGGACACGCTCTACCGTGCGGATCCTCCTCCAGCCATGCACTAAATTACTCACTTTCGCCGACGTGTGGGACAGCCAGCATCGGGGTCCACCAGCCATGCACTAAATTACTCCGTCGTAGTGACGGTAAACTATCCCGATCGAAGCGCCGCAGTAATGCCCAGTGAGCCGTCAAATCACAAAACCCCCTCCTTTCCAGCAGTAAGTTGGACGGACGAAGCAACCATCATTTCACTCTTCTCTCTCAGCTTCCTCTCTACCCGACCCTCGCTTCTGCCTCATCTTGTTCCTCATTTCTTCAAGAAAACCCCGACCTGCTTCTGCCATTGTTCTTCTCTCCCAAAGAAGGAAAGGTGAGCGCATCAATGCTGTTGATTCTGGCCAAGGCCCGGCCTTGCAACCCCGAGACTGATCCTATAACTCCCTCTCTTTTCTTCTTTTGGGTTTGTGATTATGGTTTCTTTTCTTTTATTTCTAATTGACAGTTTCTTGATGGACGTTGGAGCACCGGCCGAAGTGATGTCTATGGCTCCGGCCAAAACCGTCGAGGCTCATGGTACGAAGAAGCGCAAGCACCCTGCCGAGACTACCGCAGACAAGCTCAAAGCCATCACCCTGTCCAAGCCCCCCTCTCCGGGATCCCTCATTAAGCAATTCCAGGTAATATCTCTTCTTGACGATCTTTTTCTCGATCTTGATCGTGTTTTTTCATCTAACATGCAGTACTAGTACTAGTAGTACAACTTTCTGGGTGATCTTGCATGTGATTTTGTTGTGCCAAATGACGGTTCTAAATTCCTCTTTTGACCAAAAATGCAAGAGGTTGACACTGATTTCTTATAGATTACTTTCAACTACTCCCTCTGTCCCAAATTTCTTGTCTTAGATTTGTCTAGATACGGATGTATCTAATACTAAAATGTGACTTGATACATCCGTATCTAGACAAATCTAAGACAAGAATTTTGGGACGGAGGGAGTACTTTATGAACATCAATGCTACCTTTTAAGAGGGTATATTTGCCTCAGTAACTTGTGTTATGGATATTGCATGTAATCCCTCTGCTCTCATGCCTTTGAAGACATGTTCTAGTGTCTTTGTTCATTCATTTTTGTGCGTATGTGTAGTCATATATGGAGTATAATATCGAAAATCATCTTATATTTCTGAATGGAGGTAGTAATAAAATATGGTTTCTGTTTGAATTAGAACCAGTTCCGCGGTGGAGATGAAGTTCTCAAAGTCATGTTGTGTGAACTGGAAGACCTGATGATGAGTTCTACTACTGAACTATCCACCTGCTGTGTCCTTGTCGCCACGTGTCCTGAACTAGTGTTTTCCTGTAGCATTGTTGTTAGGCGTGTTCTCGAGGCTGTACTTGACCACATCAATTTCCTAGTTGTGCCTTCGATTACGAAGGGTGTGGTTCTTGTAAAGCTTCCCAACAAATCTGATGTGGCCTGTCTTCATCATCATGTTTATGAGTGGAAAGACCACTCTGTTAGGTTCTCCAAGGTTGACAAGATGGTGATGGTGCATGTAGACATCTCACACGAAGTCCATGGCTTAGTCAGTTATGCGGGGTTCATCCCGTAGGTCGGTGGCAAAAAATAGTCTGCAGAGTTTAGTTAGTGCAACTTTGCTTGTCTGTAGTAAGTACTATTGTTCAGTACTTGATTTGTGTTTGTGAACCCTGTATTGTTTATTAGTACTGCGCTTTTGGTGTGTGGTCAGTCCTGAGAACGGTCTATGTTAATGTCTGTCCACTCAATTCAGTCTGTATATTTTGAAGTATCCATATCATATTTTTTGTGAGGACGGTCTATCAATTATGGTTACACTCCAATATCTGTATGCATTGCAGGGTTTATCGCACTCACCAGGATTTCCATCCCCATGGATGTTCGGTCCATACGATTTGTCACGACCTTTGGATTGTCCTGCTTGTGGGAGTAGGCGTGGCCCCTGCATGCCACGTGTAGTTGGACGCTCAATCTTCTGTTTAGTACTTCAACATAGTGATTTCCTGGTAAGCATTCACTCGTGTCACATCAAGTAAATCTTATTGATTTACTGTCTAAATCTTATTGATTTAATGTCATGTTTTCTTTGTTTTCCTGCAATTTTACTGTGCAGGTTTTGCCATGTGACATTCATCACAGAATAAACCGTTTGGTTTGCTCTATGAAGGCTATTTTTGCACGTTTCACTTCTTATGTCATGTCAGTAACGAAGGCACTGTCCATCACTTATATTACTGGAAAAAATTGGATCAGTCTGTTGTCTGAGTACAAGCTGAATCCCTATGATGAACTGCAGTTTGGTTTAACAAAAACGCCACAATTAGTCCTTCTCGCATTTAAAAGAAATGAAGAAAAAGACTGGATCACCGTCACAGATCCTAGTCAAGTTAGAAAGTTGATCATAGCAGACCAGACGCGATCGCCGCTGTCTTGCACAGATCGAGCACCGGCAGTTGCTCTAACACTGACAGCGGCAGCAGCTCAGTCTGATCCAGCTGAGGATTGGGCACCGACCGCGTCAGCGGATCAGTCTGATCTACCAGAGGATCGGGCATCGACACCGGCACCTGCTCCGACACCGGCACCAGTTCTACAAGGAGCACCATCTCCGACAGCAGCAGCGGCTTCGGCACCTGCACCAACACTTGCACTTGCATCTGCTCTGGCCCGTTGAAAGAACATGCGGTGCCCCCATGTTTGGTTTTGGTAATTGATGACAATCTCTATGGACTAATGGTTTCCTTGAGTTATATTTGAAGGTTTTGTCCATAGGCTTTTCTTGGAGTGCATGTGTTGATTTCAAGGAGAGTTTGTGTCGACCAAGGTGTTATTCAAGGAATTATCCAAAGATTGGTCATGTGAGAGTTGAGCTTATTGCAAGCATGTCTTGAAGAAGAAGATTGTGTGATCATTCATGTCTACCTTCAAGACATCATTCAAATGAAGAGAATTGGAAAGGTTCAAGGTTGATCAAGACTAAGTCAAGAGTGAATCAAGTTGATCAACTCACAAAGCGCAGAAGATGTACCGAGAGGGATCAAGTGATCCCATGGTATGGTAAGAATTGTCAATTATGCTTTGTGTACTAACCCATGGTCTTCGTGAGAGTTCTTTGTGGGGTTAGGTTGCGTTGTGCAAGTTCAAGTGGAGCATCACGAAGAGATCAAATGCTTGAAGCTTGCCATCCTTTGTGGTGATAATGGACTTGTGAAGATGTGCGGAAGAGTGGCTCACCCATAGTGGAGTATGGGGGAGCAATCAACTAGTCTTCATCGAGTCAACACAATCAAGAAAGGTGGTCCAACTTGAGGGAGTCAAGATTGTCATCATCTAGCTCAAGTGGACCATGTGCAAGGCAAAGGTTTGCCCTTAATAGGTTTTCTATTTTACCGGTCTCATGATGGTAGTTGGGAGACCGGGTTATAGGATCAATTGCCGTACTATCAAGGGGGCTCTCGATGAGTAGCTTGATCGTATCGTTCGTAGAGAGCTCAAACCATTGCATCCTTGCATCATCTTTCTTGGTTCTTGTTTGGTTCTCTTTGTGAGTCTTAGAGCTTATGGTCATCTTGATGACAAGCTTGAGTTCATCGAAAACGGAGTTCGCATGCATCTTCTATGATGTTTTCGATGTTGGAGGTTTTGCCGATTCTTCTTGGTTGGAGGTTTCACTCCTCTTTTTGTTAGGCATACCTCCCCTGCCTCTTCTTACTCGCTGTTTTGATGCTACTCGTCGTCTTGTTTCCAACAAGCTTGAGTTTGCTCAATTCGGAGCTCATATGCAGAAGTTATGGCAGTTCTTGTTTTCTTGGAAGTGGTTTTTGTCTGGTCCCAGCGGTAGTACCTCGAGCCCCAGCGGTAGTACCGCTTGGAGCTCTCAGCCGTTGTACCGTTGCTTCCGGGCGGTGGTACCGCCATCTTGCTCACCAAAGACTTGGGCGGTTGTTCCAGCCAGGCACCGCCCAAGTACCGGTCAGGCCTCTGTTTTGATGCGGTACTCGGGTGGTGGTGGCCCGGTTGGTCCGGTCGTACCGGTACCACCGGTGTCCGGAGCGGTTCTACCGCTCAGAACTTAGCCGCCCGAGCGCTCAAGGCCATGCGGTTGCACCGGCCCGGTACCGCTCGACTACCGCACTCAGGGGTGACTCCCTTCTGTTCCTATGCGGTGGTTGAGCGGTGGCTAGGCGGTCGCTCCGGTTGTTCTTGTCAACCGGTGCTACCGCTTGGTCGCCCGGTTGTACCGCCTGGTAGGGTTCTGCACGTATACTGTGAGTCCCGGTTGTACCGGGACCAGGAGCGGTAGTATCGCTCGTGTGCGGGCTGAGCACATAACTGTTGGGGATCGTAGCAGAAATTCGAAATTTTCTACGCATCACCAAGATCAATCTATGAGTAATCTAGCAATGAGGGGAAGGAGAGTGCATCTAGATACCCTTGTAGATAGCTAAGCGGAAGCGTTCAAGAGAACAGGGTTGATGGAGTCGTACTCGTCGTGATCCAAATCACCGATGATCCTAGTGCCGAACGGACGGCACCTCCGCGTTCAACACACGTACAGCCCGGTGACGTCTCCTACGCCTTGATCCAGCAAGGGGAGAAGGAGAGGTTGGGGAAGACTCCATCCAGCAGCAGCACGACGGCGTGGTGGTGGTGGAGGAGCGTGGTACTCCAGCAGGGCTTCGCCAAGCACCGCAAGAGACAAGGAGGGAGAGGGGTAGGGCTGCGCCAAGAAGGAGAGGAACTCGTGTGTCTTGGGCAGCCCAAACCTCAAGTATATATAGGGGGAGGGCAGGGGCTGCGCCCCACCTAGGGTTCCCTCCCTAGGGGTGGCGGCAGCCCCCAGATCCCATCTGGGTGGCGGCCAGGTGGACGGGGAGAGGGAGGCGCACCAGGCATGGGCCCTAAGGCCCATCTGCCCTTAGGGTTTGCCCCCTTTCCTCCCCTTAGGCGCCTTGGGCCCTTGTGGGGGGCGCACCAGCCCACCTCGGGCTGGTCCCCTCCCACACTTGGCCCATGCAGCCCTTCGGGGCTTGTGGCCCCACTTGGTGGACCCCCGGGACCCTTCCGGTGGTCCCGGTATGTTACCGATAAACCCCGAAACTTTTCCAGCGACCAAAACAGGACTTCCCATATATAAATCTTTACCTCCGGACCATTCCGGAACTCCTCGTGATGTTCAGGATGTCATCCGGGACTCCGAACAACATTCGGTAACCACGTATATCTATTCCTTATAACCCTAGCGTCATCGAACCATAAGTGTGTAGACCCTATGGGTTCGGGAACCATGCAGACATGACCGAGATAACTCCCCGGTCAATAACCAACAGCGGGATCTGGATACCCATGTTGGCTCCCACATGTTCCATGATGATCTCATCGGATGAACCACAATGTCAAGGACTTAATCAATCCCGTATACAATTCCCTTTGTCTAGCGGTACGATACTTGCCCGAGATTCGATCGTCGGTATCCCGATACCTTGTTCAATCTCGTTACCGGCAAGTCTCTTTACTCGTTCCGTAACACATCATCCCGTGATCAACTCCTTGATCACATTGTGCACATTATGATGATGTCCTACCGAGTGGGCCCAGAGATATCTCTCCATTCACACGAAGTGACAAATCCCAGTCTCGATTCGTGCCAACCCAATAGACACTTTCGGAGATACCTGTAGTGTACCTTTATAGCCACCCAGTTACTTGTGACGTTTGGCACACCCAAAGCACTCCTACGGTATCCGGGAGTTGCACAATCTCATGGTCTAAGGAAATGATACTTGACATTAGAAAAGCTTTAGCATACAAACTACATGATCTTGTGCTAGGCTTAGGATTGGGTTTTGTCCATCACATCATTCTCCTAATGATGTGATCCCGTTATCAATGACATCCAATGTCCATGGTCAGGAAACCGTAACCATCTATTGATCAACGAGCTAGTCAACTAGAGGCTTACTAGGGACATGGTGTTGTCTATGTATCCACACATGTATCTGAGTTTCCTATCAATACAATTCTAGCATGGATAATAAACGATTATCATGAACAAGGAAATATAATAATAACCAATTTATTATTGCCTCTAGGGCATATTTCCAACAGTCTCCCACTTGCACTAGAGTCAATAATCCAGTTCACATCGATATGTGATTAACACTCAAGGTCACATCCCCATGTGACTAACACCCAAAGAGTTCTGGGTTTGATCATGTTATGCTTGTGAGAGAGGTTTCAGTCAATGGGTCTGCAACATTCAGATCCGTATGTCCTTCGCAAATCTCTATGTCATCTTGTAGATGCAACTACTACACTACATTTGGAGCCATTTCAAATAACTGTTCTACTTGGAGCTATTCTAAATTGTTGCTCCATTATACGTATCCGGTATCTCTACTCAGAGCTATCCGGATAGGTGTTAAGCTTGCATCGACGTAACTCTTTACGTCGAACTCTTTATCACCTCCATAACCGAGAAACATATCCTTATTCCTCTAAGGATAATTTAGACCGCTATCTGGTGATCTACTCCTAGATCACCTTTGTACCCTCTTGCCGGATATGTGGCAAGGCACACATCAGGTGCGGTACTCAGCATGGCATACCGTATAGAGCCTATGACAAAAGCATAGGGGACAACCTTCGTCCTTCCTCTTTCTTCTGCCGTGGTCGAGCTTTAAGTCTTAACTTCATACCTTACAACTCAGGCAATAACTCCTTCTTTGATTGATCCATCTTGAACACCTTCAAGATCATGTCAAGGTATGTGCTCATTTGAAAGTACCATTAAGCGTTTTGATCTATCCTTATAGATCTTGATGCTCAATGTTCAAGTAGCTTAATCCAGGCTTTCCATTGAAAACACTTTTCAAATAACTCTGCATGCTTCCCAGAAATTCTACATCATTTCCGATCAACAACATGTTAACAACACATACTCATCGGAAATTCTATAGTGCTCCCACTCACTTCTTTGGAAATACGAGTTTCTCATAAACTTTGTATAAACCCAAAATCTTTGATCATCATCAAAGCATACATTCCAACTCCGAGATGCTTACTCCAGTCCTTATAAGGATTGCTGGAGCTTTGCATACTTATTAGCATTTTTCAGGATTGACAAAACCTTCCGGTTGTATCACATACAACCTTTCCTCAAGAAAATCGTTGAGAAAACAATGTTTTTGACATCCTATCTGCAAGATTTCATAAATAATGCAGTAATCGCTAATATAATTCCAACAGACTCTTAGCATCGCTACGAGTGAGAAAGTCTCATCGTAGTCAACTCCTTGAACTTGTCGGAAAACATCTTAACGACAAGTCGAGCTTTCTTAATGGTGATACTTACCATCATTGTCCGTCTTCCTTTTAAAATCCATCTGTACTCAACAGCCTTACAACCATCGAGCCGTTCTGCCAAAGTCTACAGTTTGTTTTCATACATGGATCCTCTCTTAGATTTTATGGCCTCGAGCCATTTATCGGAATCCGGGCCCACCATCGCTTCTCCATAGCTCGTAGGTTCATTGTTGTCTAACAACATGACTTCCGAGACAGGATTACGTACCACTCTGAAGTAGTACGCATCCTTGTCATCCCACGAGGTTTGGTAGTGACTTGATCTGAAGTTTCATGATCACTATCATAAGCTTCCACTTCAATTGGTGTAGGTGCCACAGGAACAACTTCCTGTGCCCTGCCACACACTAGTTGAAGAGACGGTTCAATAACCTCATCAAGTCTCCACCATCCTCCCACTCAATTCTTTCGAGAGAAACTTTTCCTCGAGAAAGGACCCGATTCTAGAAACAATCCCTTATTGCTTTCGGATCTGAGACAGGAGGTATACCCAACTGTTTTGGGTGTCCTATGAAGATGCATTTATCTGCTTTGGGTTCAAGCTTATCAGCCTGAAACTTTTCCACATAAGCGTCGCAGCCCCAAACTTTTAAGAAATGACAGCTTAGGTTTCTCTAAACCATAGTTCATACGGTGTCATCTCATCGGAATTACGTGGTGCCCTATTTAAAGTGAATGTGGTTGTCTCTAATGCCTAACCCATAAACTATCGTGGTAATTCGATAAGAGACATCATGGTATGCATCATATCCAATAGGGTGCAGTTATGATGTTCGGACACACCATCACACTATGGTGTTCCAGGCTGTATTAGTTGTGAAACAATTTCCACAATGTCTTAATTCTGTGCCAAACTCGTAATTCAGATATTCATCTCTATGATCATATCATAGATATTTTATCCTCTTGTCACGACGATCTTCAACTTCACCCTGAAATTACTTGAACCTTTCAATAATTCAGACTCGTGATTCATCAAGTAAATATACTTAGCATCTACTCAAATCATCTGTGAAGTAAGAATATAACGATATCCACTACATGCCTCAACACTCATTGGACTGCACACATCAAGATGTATTACTTCCAACAAGTTGCTTTCTTGTTCCATCTTACTGAAAATGAGGCCTTTCAGTCATCTTGCTCATGTGGTATGATTTGCATGTCTCAAGTGATTCAAAATCAAGCGAGTCCAAAGATCCATCAACATGGAGCTTCTTCATGCGTTTTATACCATTGTGACTAAAATTGCAGTGCCACAAGTATGTGGTACTATCATTACTATCTTATATCTTTTGGCATGAACATGTGTATCACTACGATCGGGATTCAATAAACCATTCATTTTAGGTGCAAGACCATTGAAGGTATTATTCAAATAAATAGAGTAACCATTATTCTCCTTAAATGAATAACCGTATTGCGATAGACATAATCCAATCATGGCTATGCTCAACGCAAACACCAATCTCGATGGTAGAGGGAGCGTGCGATGCTTGATCACATCAAGCTTGGAAAAACTTCCAACACATATCGCTAGCTCACCTTTAGCCAGTCTCCGTTTACTCCGCAGCCTTTTATTTCGAGTTTACTAACACTTAGCAACCGAACCGGTATCTAATACCATGGTGCTACTAGGAGTACTAGTAAAGTACACATTAACACAATGTATATCCAATATACTTCTATAGACCTTGCCAGCCTTCTCATCTACCAAGTATCTAGGGTAATTCTGCTCCAGTGGCTGTTCCCCTTATTATAGAAGCACTTAGTCTCGGGTTTGGGTTCAACCTTGGCTTTCTTCACTAGAGCAGCAGCTGATTTTCCGTTTCATGAAGTATCCCTTCTTGCCCTTGCCCTTCTTGAAACTAGTGGTTTCACCAACCATCAAGAATTGATGCTCCTTCTTGATTTCTACTTTTGTGGTGTCAAACATCACGAATATCTCAAGGATCATCATATATGTCCCTGATATATTATAGTTCATCACGAAGCTCTAGCAGCTTGGTGGTAATGACTTCGGAGAAACATCACTATCTCATCTGAAAGATCAACTCCCACTCGATTCAAATGATTGTTGTACTCAGACAATCTAAGCACAAGCTCAACAATTGAGCTTTTCTCCCTTAGTTTGTGGGCTAAGAAAATCGTCGGAGGTCTTATACCTCTTGACGCGGGCACGAGCCTGAAATCTCAATTTCAGCCCTCGAAACATCTCATATGTTTCGCGACGTTTCAAAACGTCTTCGGTGCCTCAACTCTAAACCGTTTAACTGAACTATCACGTAGTTATCAAAATGTGTATGTCAGATGTTCGCAACATCCACAGACGACGTTCGAGGTTCAGCACACTGAGCGGTGCATTAAGGACATAAGCCTTCTATGAAGCAACGAGGACAATCCTCAGTTTACGGACCTAGTCCGCATAATTGCTACTATCAACTTTCAACTAAATTTTCTCTAGGAACATATCTAAACAGTAGAACTGAAGCGCGAGCCATGACATAATTTGCAAAGACCTTTTGACTATGTTCAGGATAATTAAGTTCATCTTATGAACTCCCACTCAGATAGACATCCCTCTAGTCATCTAAGTGATTACATGATCCGAGTCAACTAGGCCGTGTCCGATCATCACATGAGATGGACTAGTCAACATCGGTGAACATCTTCATGTTGATCGTATCTACCATACGACTCATGCTCGACCTTTCGGTCTCTTGTGTTCCGAGGCCATGTCTGTACATGCTAGGCTCGTCAAGTCAACCTAAGTGTTTTGCATGTGTTCCGAGGCCATGTCTGTACATGCTAGGCTCGTCAACACCCGTTGTATTCAAACGTAAGAATCTATCACACCCGATCATCACGTGGTGCTTCGAAACGACGAACTTTCGCAACGGTGCACAGTTAGGGGGAACACTTTCTTGAAATTTTAATGAGGGATCATCTTATTTACTACCGTCGTTCTAAGCAAATAAGATGTATAAACATGATAAACATCACATGCAATCAAATAGTGACATGATATGGCCAATATCATTTTGCTCCTTTTGATCTCCATCTTCGGGGCTCCATGATCATCGTTGTCACCGGCATGACACCATGATCTCCATCATCATGATCTCCATCATCGTGTCTTCTTGAAGTTGTCTTGTCATCTATTAATTCTACTACTATGGCTAACGCTTTAGCAATAAAGTAAAGTAATTACATGACGTTTAAGTTGACACGCAGGTCATAAATAAATTAAGACAACTCCTATGGCTCCTGCCGGTTGTCATACTCATCAACATGCAAGTCGTGATTCCTATTACAAGAACATGATCAATCTCATACATCACATATATCATTCATCACATCCTTTTGGCCATATCACATAACATAGCATACCCTACAAAAACAAGTTAGACGTCCTCTAATTGTTGTTTGCATGTTTTACGTGGCTGCTATGGGTTTCTAGCAAGAACGTTTCTTACCTACGCAAAAACCACAAAGTGATATGCCAATTTCTATTTACCCTTCATAAGGACCCTTTTCATCGAATCTGATCCGACAAAAGTGGGAGAGACAGACACCCGCTAGCCACCTTATGCAACTAGTGCATGTCAGTCAGAGGAACCAGTCTCACGTAAGAGTACGTGTAAGGTCGGTCCGGGCCGCTTCATCCCACGATGCCGCCGAATCAAGATAAGACTAGCAACGGCAAGTAAATTGACAATATCAACGCCCACAACTGCTTTGTGTTCTACTCGTGCATAGAAACTACGCATAGACCTAGCTCATGATGCCAGTGTTGGGGATCGTAGCAGAAATTCAAAATTTTCTACGCATCACCAAGATCAATCTATGGAGTAATCTAGCAACAAGGGGAAGGAGAGTGCATCTACATACCCTTGTAGATCGCTAAGCGGAAGCGTTCAAGAGAACGGGGTTGATGGAGTCGTACTCGTCGTGATCCAAATCACCGATGATCCTAGTGCCGAATGAACGACACCTCCGCGTTCAACACACGTACAGCCCGGTGACGTCTCCTATGCCTTGATCCAGCAAGGGGAGAAGGAGAGGTTGGGGAAGACTCCATCCAGTAGCAGCACGACGGCGTGGCGGTGGTGGAGGAGCGTGGTACTCCAGCAGGGCTTCGCCAAGCACCGCAAGAGACAAGGAGGGAGAGGGGTAGGGCTGGGCCAAGAAGGAGAGGAACTCGTGTGTCTTGGGCAGCCCAAACCTCAAGTATATATAGGGGGAGGGGAGGGGCTATGCCCCCACCTAGGGTTCCCTCCCTAGGGGTGGCGGCAGCCCCCAGATCCCATCTGGGTGGCGGCCAGGTGGAGGGGGAGAGGGAGGCGCACCAGGCATGGGCCCTAAGGCCCATCTGCCCTTAGGGTTTGCCCCCTTTCCTCCCCTTAGGCACCATGGGCCCTTGTGGGGGGCGCACCAGCCCACCTGGGGCTGGTCCCCTCCCACACTTGGCCCATGCAGCCCTCCGGGGCTTGTCGCCCCACTTGGTGGACCCCCGGGACCCTCCCGGTGGTCCCGGTACGTTACCGATAAACCCCAAAACTTTTCCGGCGACCAAAACAGGACTTCCCATATATAAATCTTTACCTCCGGACCATTCCGGAACTCCTCGTGACATCCGGGATCTCATCCGGGACTCCGAACAACATTCGGTAACCACGTATATCTATTCCTTATAACCCTAGCATCATCGAACCTTAAGTGTGTAGACCCTACGGGTTCGGGAACCATGCAGACATGACCGAGATAACTCTCGGGTCAATAACCAACAGCGGGATCTGGATACCCATGTTGGCTCCCACATGTTCCACGATGATCTCATCGGATGAACCACGATGTCAAGGACTTAATCAATCCCGTATACAATTCCCTTTGTCTAGCGGTACGATACTTGCCCGAGATTCGATCGTCGGTATCCCGATACCTTGTTCAATCTTGTTACCGGCAAGTCTCTTTACTCGTTCCGTAACACATCATCCCGTGATCAACTCCTTGATCACATTGTGCACATTATGATGATGTCCTACTGAGTGGGCCCAGAGATACCTCTCCGTTCACACGAAGTGACAAATCCCAGTCTCGATTCGTGCCAACCCAACAGACACTTTCGAAGATACCTGTAGTGTACCTTTATAGCCACCCAGTTACGTTGTGACGTTTGGCACACCCAAAGCACTCCTACGGTATCCGGGAGTTGCACAATCTCATGGTCTAAGGAAATGATGCTTGACATTAGAAAAGCTTTAGCATACAAACTACATGATCTTGTGCTAGGTTTAGGATTGGGTCTTGTCCATCACATCATTCTCCTAATGATGTGATCCCGTTATCAATGACATCCAATGTCCATGGTCAGGAAACCGTAACCATCTATTGATCAACGAGCTAGTCAACTAGAGGCTTACTAGGGACATGGTGTTGTCTATGTATCCACACATGTATCTGAGTTTCCTATCAATACAATTCTAGCATGGATAATAAACGATTATCATGAACAAGGAAATATAATAATAACCAATTTATTATTGCCTCTAGGGCATATTTCCAACAATAACGGTTGGATTTCCCCCCTCCTATAAAAGGGGGTCTTCTTCCCCATTGAACCTAATTCTTTGAGCTCGTGTTCTTCCACCATTGTTGACCTTCTTCGAGCTTGCTAACTCTCAATCCCTCCATGGATTCTTGCTTGTTTTTGAGGGAAAAGAGAGAGGAGATCTAGATCCACATTTCCACCAATCACTTTCTCCTCTATGTGAGGGGAACCCCTTGGATCTAGATCTTGGAGTTCTTGGTGTTCTCCTTCTTGTTCTTCCTCTCATTTCCCTCCCTAGCATTAGTTGCTTCGGTGGGATTTGAGAGAGAAGGACTTGGGCACTCCGTGTGCCCTTGCCATTGCATTTGGTGCATCGGTTTGAGTTCTCCACGTGATACGTGGAAGTTACAAGTAGAGAAGCTTATTACTCTTGGGTGCTTGGTACCCTTGAGCTTGTTCCTCTTGGGTGCTTGGGCGCCCTAGACGGTTGTTGGTGTTCGGAGCTCAATCATTGTGGTGCAAAGCTCCGGGCAAGCGACGGGATCTCCAATTAGAGCCCCGAGCAATTTGACGGGTACCGGTGACCACCCCCAAGGGTTACCAAAGTGTACGGGTTTGGTGACCGCCCCCAAGGGTTGCCATTTGTACGGGTTCGGTGACCGCCCTCAAGGGTCCCTTAGTGGAATCACGGCATCTTGCATTGTGCGAGGGCGTGAGGAGATTATGGTGGCCCTAGTGGCTTCTTGGGGAGCATTGTGCCTCCACACCGCTCCAAACGGAGATTAGCATCCGCAAGGGTGTGAACTTCGGGATACATCATGTCTCCGCGTGCCTCGGTTATCTCTTACCCGAGCCCTTTACTTATGCACTTTACTTTGTGATAGCCATATTGTTTCTTGTCATATATCTTGCTATCACATAGTTGCTTATCTTGCTTAGCATAAGTTGTTGATGCACATAGGTGAGCCTAGTTGTTTTAGGTTTTGTGCTTGACAAATTAACCGCTAGGTTTATTCCACATTTGTTCAAGCCTAAACCGTAATTATTTTAAAACGCCTATTCACCCCCCTCTAGGCGACATCCATGATCTTTCACCCGTGCAGTTGCACCGGCAACAGACTGGGCTGCAGTTCGCACTTCATATACCAAAGTCCTTTCAAAAACCGACATGTCCACCTTCTTGGTAAGCATTGGCTGCCCAAGTGCTTCGTTCTTTTTTCTTTCCATGTTGTTTCACATGATTCACTGTGTTGATCTAACTGTTTGGGTATGTCTTCTTGTTTGTAAACAGAGAATTTCTAGAGCAACGAGGGAGTCGTTCAACAATTCGGGCGATCGCGGCCAAGTTTCTCTTACCATGCGCAGCCTTGGTGTGAATGAACCTGCTCAATATACCGTAAGTACAAAGGATGACCGCATGATGATTGATGCTAAAGGATGGTCAAGGTTCAAATCTAAATCATATCTTGTGGTAGGGGATGATGTCAAAATCGAACTTTCTCGGCAAGGAGATCTGGTCCAAATCAACTTTGAAATTCTTCAGTAGCAGCACGCAACTGCCGAACTGATCTATCCTCCGAGAGATTTTGATGTAATAATCTGGCATGGTGAAACAAGTGTCATGTGTGTATAAGTAGTACGACAGTATTATTTATCACATGGTATATCGTTGATAGAATTGCAACTCTGATTGCTGGTTAGGAACCATCGTTCGATTTCATTCCAACAGCTGCCGTGCTTTATTCAATTTTGTGTATTCGCCTTGTGACAACATCTAAAACCAGCGCCGTACCAATCGCTTGCAATATGAAAAGCGCTGAGGTAGAACACATGGCCCCCCAAACATGTAGGGTTGGCCTGCGGCCCAAAGTCCAGAACCGTGAGCCTATTTGAGTATTATATTCTCAGCTGAACCCCCATAAAAAATCTGAACCCCCATAATGCCTGTGCGTTGCAGAGGGAGTATATTTCTCGGCAAGGTGAGCCTGTGATATAAAAGATTTGTATATTTCTTTACAGAGGGAGTATCTCTCTATCAAAATATATATTTATGTGTAACTAGTTACTCGTGTCTTTCTACTTCCTTTCGCTGATATGTGGGGCAACCGGCAACGGGGTCCACGTGCCATATGCACAAATTAGAGTGCACAACTTCACGGTAGACACACCCCAGTCGTAGCGCCGCAGTAATGCCCAATGAGCCGTCAAATCACAACCCCCCTTTCCAGCTTTAGCAGTAAGCTGTTGGAAATATGCCCTAGAGGCAATAATAAAATGGTTATTATTATATTTCTTTGTTCATGATAATTGTCTATTGTTCATGCTATAATTGTGTTATCCGGAAATTGTAATACATGTGTGAATACATAGACCACAACATGTCCCTAGTGAGCCTCTAGTTGACTAGCTCATTGATCAAAAGATAGTCATGGTTTCCTGACTATGGACATTGGATGTCATTGATAACGGGATCACATCATTAGGAGAATGATGTGATGGACAAGACCCAATCCTAAGCATAGCTCAAAGATCGTGTAGTTCGTTTGCTGTAGCTTTTCTAAATGTCAAGTATCATTTCCTTAGACCATGAGATTGTGCAACTCCCGGATACCGTAGGAGTGCCTCGGGTGTGCCAAACGTCACAACGTAACTGGGTGACTATAAAGGTACATTATAGGTATCTCCGAAAGTGTCTGTTGGGTTGACACGAATCGAGACTGGGATTTGTCACTCCGTATGACGGAGAGCTATCTCTGGGCCCACTCGGTAATGCATCATCATAATGAGCTCAATGTGATCAAGTGGTTGATCACAGGATCATGCATTACGGTACGAGTAAAGTGACTTGTCGGTAACGAGACTAAACAAGGTATTGGGATACCGACGATCGAGTCTCGGGCAAGTAACGTACCGATTGACAAAGGGAATTGTATACGGATTGATTGAATCCTCGACATCGTGGTTCATCTGATGAGATCATCGAGGAGCATGTGGGAGCCAACATGGGTATCCAGATCCCGCTGTTGGTTATTGACCGGAGGGTCATCTCGGTCATGTCTGCATGTCTCCCGAACCTATAGGGTCTACACACTTATGGTTCGGTGACGCTAGGGTTGTTAGGAAGACTTGTATGTGATTACCGAATGTTGTTCAGAGTCCCGGATGAGATCCCGGACGTCACGAGGAGTTTCGTAATGGTCCGGAGGTGAAGATTTATATGTAGGAAGTTTTCATACGGTCACCGGAAAGGTTCGGGGCATATCGGTATTGTACCGGGGCCACCGGAGGGGTTCCCGGGGTCCACCGGGAGGGGCCACCTCTCTCGGAGGGCCTAATGGGCTGTAGAGGAAAGGGAACCAGCCCTACATGGACTGGCCGCATCCCCCCCTTGGGCCCATGCGCCTAGGGGTGGGGGGAGGGAAACCCTAAAGGGGGCGCCCCCCTTGCTTGGGGGGCAAGCCCCCTCCCCTTGCCCCCCCTCTAGATCTCATGTAGAGGGGGCGGCCCCTTCCTCCTTCCCCTATAAATAGAGGGGCAAGGGGAGGGCTGCATACAACATCCAAGGTGCAGCCCCTCCCCTCCCCAACACCTCTCCTCCTCCGTAAGAGCTTGGCGAAGCCCTACCAGAGTACTACAGCTTCACCACCACCACGCTGTCATGCTGCTGTTGGAGCCCTCTTCCTAAACCTCTCCCTCCTCCTTGCTGGTTCAAGGCGTGGGACACGTCCTCGCTCCGTACGTGTGTTGAACGCGGAGGTGCCTTCCGTTCGGCGCTAGGATCTTCGGTGATTTGGATCACGACGAGTACGAATCCATCAACCCCGTTCTCTTGAATGCTTCCGCTCATGATCTACAAGGGTATGTAGATGCACTCCTCTCTCCCTCGTTGCTAGATGACTCCATAGATAGATCTTGGTGATGCGTAGAATTTTTTTTAAAATTCTGCTACGTTCCCCAAAAGTGGCATCATGAGCTAGGTCTATGCGTAGTTACTATGCACGAGTAGAACACAAAGCAGTTGTGGGCGTCGATATTGTCAATTTACTTGCCGTTACTAGTCTTATCTTGATTCGGCGGCATCGTGGGATGAAGTGGCCCTGACCAACCTTACACGTACGCTTACGTGAGACTGGTTCCATCGATTGACATGCACTAGTTGCATAAGGTGGCTGGTGGGTGTCTGTCTCTCCCACTTTAGTCGGATCGGATTCGATGAACAGGGTCCTTATGAAGGGTAAATAGAAATTGGCAATTCACGTTGTGGTTTTGGCGTAGGTAAGAAACATTCTTGCTAGAATCCTATAGCAACCACGTAAAAAACTTGCAACAACAATTAGAGGACATCTAACTTATTTTTGCAGCAAGTGTTTTGTGATGTGATATGGCCAAAGGATGTGATGAATGATATATGTGATGTATGAGATGATCATGTTCTTGTAATAGGAATCACGACTTGCATGTCGATGAGTATGACAACCGGCAGGAGCCATAGGAGTTGTCTTTATTTATTTATGACCTGCGTGTCAACATAAACGTCATGTAATTACTTTACTTTATTGCTAAAGCGTTAGTCAAAGTAGTAGAAGTAATAGATGACGAGACAACTTCAAGAAGACACGATGATAGAGATCATGATGATGGAGATCATGGTGTCATGCCGGTGACAACGATGATCATGGAGCCCCGAAGATGGAGATCAAAAGGAGCAAATGATATTGGCCATATCATGTCACTATTTGATTGCATGTTATGTTTATCATGTTCTGCATCTTATTTGCTTAGAACGATGGTAGCTTAAATAAGATGATCCCTCGAAATAATTTCAAGAAAGTGTTCCCCCTAACTGTGCACTGTTGCAAAGGTTCGTTGTTTCGAAGCACCACGTGATGATTGGGTGTGATAGATTCTAACGTTCGAATACAATGGGTGTAAGCCAGATTTACACACGCAATACACTTAGGTTGACTTGACGAGCCTAGCATGTACAGACATGGCCACGGAACACAGAAGACCGAAAGGTCGAGCATGAGTCGTATAGAAGATACGATCAACATGAAGATGTTCACCGATGTTGACTAGTCCATCTCACGTGATGATCGGACACGGCCTAGTTAACTCAGATCATGTTATACTTAGATGACTGGAGGGATGTCTATCTGAGTGGGAGTTCATTGAATAATTTGATTAGATGAACTTAATTATCATGAACTTAGTCTAAAATCTTTACAATATGTCTTGTAGATCAAATGGCCCACGTTGTCCTCAACTTCAACGCGTTCCTAGAGAAAACCAAGCTGAAAGACGATGGCAACAACTATACGGACTGGGTCCGGAACCTGAGGATCATCCTCATAGCTGCCAAGAAAGATTATGTCCTAGAAGCACCACTAGGTGACGCACCCGTCCCACAGAACCAAGACGTTATGAACGCTTGGCAGTCACGTGCTAATGATTACTCCCTCGTTCAGTGCGGCATGCTTTACAGCCTAGAACCGGGGCTCCAAAAGCATTTTGAGAGACACGGAGCATATGAGATGTTCGAAGAGCTGAAAATGGTTTCTCAAGCTCATGCCCTGGTCGAGAGATATGAAGTCCCAGACAAGTTCTTCAACTGTAAGATGGAGGAAAATAGTTCTGTCAGTGAGCACATACTCAAAATGTCTGGGTTGCATAACCGCTTGACTCAGCTGGGAGTTAATCTCCTGGATGACGCGGTCATTGACAGAATCCTTCAGTCGCTTCCACCGAGCTACAAGAGCTTTGTGATGAACTTCAATATGCAAGGGATGGAAAAGACCATTCCTGAGGTATATTCAATGCTGAAATCAGCAGAGGTACAAGTCAAAAAGGAACATCAAGTGTTGATGGTGAATAAAACCACTAATTTCAAGAAAGGCATGGGTAAGAAGAACTTCAAGAAGGACAGCAAGGGAGTTGCCGCGCCCGGTAAGCAAGCTGCCGGGAAGAAGCCAAAGAATGGACCCAAGCCCAAGACTGAGTGTTTTTATTGCAAGGGAAGTAGTCACTGGAAGCGGAACTGCCCCAAATACTTAGCGGACAAGAAGGCCAGCAACACGAAAGGTATATGTGATATACATGTAATTGATGTGTACCGTACTAGTACTCGTAGTAGCTCCTGGGTATTTGATACCGGTGCGGTTGCTCACATTTGTAACTCAAAGCAAGAGCTGCGGAATAAGCGGAGACTGGCGAAGGACGAGGTGACGATGCACGTCGGGAATGGTTCCAAGGTCGATGTGATCGCCGTCGGCACGCTACCTCTACATTTACCTACGGGATTAGTTTTAAACCTCAATAATTGTTATTTAGTGCTAGCTTTGAGCATGAACATTGTATCAGGATCTCGTTTAATTCGAGATGGCTACTCATTTAAATCCGAGAATAATGGTTGTTCTATTTATATGAGAGATATGTCTTATGGTCATGCTCCGATGGTGAATGGTTTATTCTTAATGAATCTCGAGCGTAATGCTACACATATTCATAGTGTGAATACCAAAAGATGTAAGGTTGATAATGATAGTCCCACATACTTGTGGCACTACCGCCTTGGTCACATAGGTGTCAAACGCATGAAGAAGCTCCATGTAGATGGACTTTTAGAGTCTCTTGATTACGAATCATTTGACACGTGCGAACCATGCCTCATGGGTAAAATGACCAAGACTCCGTTCTCAGGAACAATGGAGCGAGCAACCAACTTATTGGAAATCATACATACTGATGTGTGCGGTCCAATGAGTGTTGAGGCTCGCGGTGGCTATCGTTATGTTCTCACCCTCACTGATGACTTGAGTAGATATGGGTATGTCTACTTAATGAAACACAAGTCTGGGACCTTTGAAAAGTTCAAGGAATTTCAGAGTGAGGTTGAGAATCAACGTGACTGGAAAATCAAGTTCTTGCGATCAGATCATGGGGGAGAATACTTAAGTCACGAATTTGGCACACACTTAAGAAAATGTGGAATAGTTTCACAACTCATGCCGCCTGGAACACCTCAGCGTAATGGTGTGTCCGAACGTTGTAATCGCACTCTATTAGATATGGTGCGATCTATGATGTCTCTTACCGATTTACCGCTGTCATTTTGGGGCTATGCTTTAGAGACTACCACATTCACTTTAAATAGGGCTCCATCAAAATCCGTTGAGACGACACCGTATGAATTATGGTTTGGGAAGAAACCTAAGCTGTCGTTTCTAAAAGTTTGGGGATGCGATGCTTATGTCAAGAAACTTCAACCTGAAAAGCTCGAACCCAAGTGGGAAAAATGCGTATTCATAGGATACCCTAAAGGAACTGTTGGGTATACCTTCTACCTCAGATCCGAAGGCAAGATCTTTGTTGCCAAGAATGGGTCCTTTCTAGAGAAAGAGTTTCTCTCGAAAGAAATAAGTGGGAGGAAGGTAGAACTTGATGAAGTATTACCTCTTGAACCGGTAAGTGGCACAACTCAAGAAAATGTTCCTGAGGTGCCTGCACCGACTAGAGAGGAAGTTGATGATGATGATCATGAAACTTCAGATCAAGTTGCTACTGAACTTCATAGGTCCACAAGGACACGTTCCGCATCAGAGTGGTACGGCAACCCTGTCTTGGAAATCATGTTGTTAGACAACAGTGAACCTTTGAACTATGAAGAAGCGATGGCGGGCCCGGATTCCGACAAATGGCTGGAAGCCATGAAATCCGAGATAGGATCCATGTATGAAAACAAAGATGGACTTTGACTGACTTTCCCGTTGATCGGCGAGCCATAGAAAATAAATGGATCTTTAAGAAGAAGACAGACGCGGATGGTAATGTGACCATCTATAAAGTTCGGCTTGTCGCTAAGGGTTATCGACAAGTTCAAGGGGTTGACTGCGATGAGACTTTCTCACCCGTAGCAAAGCTGAAGTCCATCCGAATCATGTTAGTAATTGCCGCATTCTATGATTATGAGATATGCAAATGGACGTCAAAACGGCATTCCTTAATGGTTTCCTTAAGGAAGAATTGTATATGATGCATCCGGAAGGTTTTGTCGATCCTAAGAATGCTGACAAGGTATGCAAGCTCCAACGCTCGATTTATGGGCTGGTGCAAGCATCTCGGAGTTGGAACATTCGTTTTGATGAGATGATCAAAGCGTTTGGGTTTATGCAGACTTATGGAGAAGCCTGCATTTACAAGAAAGTGAGTGGGAGCTCTGTAGCATTTCTCATATTGTATGTGGATGACATACTGTTGATGGGAAGTGATATAGAATTCTTGGAAAGCATAAAGGCCTACTTGAACAAGTGTTTTTCAATGAAGGACCTTGGAGAAGCTGCTTATATATTAGGCATCAAGATCTATAGAGATAGATCGAGACGCCTCATTGGTCTTTCACAGAGTACGTACCTTGACAAGATATTGAAGAAGTTCAAAATGGATCAGTCAAAGAAGGGGTTCTTGCCTGTATCGCAAGGTACGAGATTGAGCACGGCTCAATGCCCGACCGCGACAGAAGATAGAGAAAAGATGAGTGTCGTCCCCTATGCCTCGGCCATAGGGTCTATCATGTATGCTATGCTGTGTACCAGACCTAATGTAAACCTTGCCGTAAGTTTGGTAGGAAGGTACCAAAGTAATCCCGGCATGGAACACTGGACAGCGGTCAAGAATATCCTGAAGTACCTAAAAAGGACTAAGGAAATGTTTCTCGTTTATGGAGGTGACGAAGAGCTCGTCGTAAAGGGTTACGTCGATGCTAGCTTCAACACAGATCTGGATGACTCTAAGTCACAAACCGGATACGTGTATATTTTGAATGGTGGGGCAGTAAGCTGGTGCAGTTGCAAGCAAAGCGTTGTGGCGGGATCTACATGTGAAGCGGAGTACATGGCAGCCTCGGAGGCAGCACAAGAAGCAGTCTTGGTGAAGGAGTTCATTACCGACCTAGGACTCATACCCAATGCGTCAGGCCCGATGACTCTCTTCTGTGACAACACTGGAGCTATTGCCCTTGCCAAGGAGCCCAGGTTTCACAGGAAGACTAGGCATATCAAGCATCGCTTCAACTCCATTCGTGAATGTGTTCAAATGGAGACATAGAGATTTGTAAAGTACATACAGACCTGAATGTGGCAGATCCGTTGACTAAACCTCTCCCTAGAGCAAAACATGATCAACACCAAAACTGCATGGGTGTTCAATTCATCACAATGTAACTATAATATTGACTCTAGTGCAAGTGGAAGACTGTTGGAAATATGCCCTAGAGGCAATAATAAAATGGTTATTATCATATTTCTTTGTTCATGATAATTGTCTATTGTTCATGCTATAATTGTGTTAGCCAGAAATCGTAATACATGTGTGAATACATAGACCACAACACATCCCTAGTGGGCCTCTAGTTGACTAGCTCGTTGATCAAAAGATAGTCATGGTTTCCTGACTATGGACATTGGATGTCATTGATAACGGGATCACATCATTAGGATAATGATGTGATGGACAAGACCCAATCCTAAGAATAGCTCAAAGATCGTGTAGTTCGTTTGTTGTAGCTTTTCTGAATGTCAAGTATCATTTCCTTAGACCATGAGATTGTGCAACTCCCGGATACCGTAGGAGTGCCTTGGGTGTGCCAAACGTCACAACGTAACTGGGTGACTATAAAGGTACATTACAAGTATCTCCGAAAGTGTCTATTGGGTTGACACGAATCGAGACTGGGATTTGTCACTCCGTATGACAGAGAGGTATCTCTGGGCCCACTCGGTAATGCATCATCATAATGAGCTCAATGTGATCAAGTGGTTGATCACGGGATCATGCATTACGATACGAGTAAAGTGACTTGCCGGTAACGAGACTAAACAAGGTATTGGGATACCGACGATCGAGTCTCGGGCAAGTAACGTACCGATTGACAAAGGGAATTGTATACAGATTGATTGAATCCTCGACATCGTGGTTCATCCGATGAGATCATCGAGCAGCATGTGGGAGCCAACATGGGTATCCAGATCCCGCTGTTGGTTATTGACCGGAGAGTCGTCTCGGTCATGTCTGCATGTCTCCCGAACCCGTAGGGCCTACACACTTAAGGTTCGGTGACGCTAGGGTTGTTAGGAAGACTTGTATGTGATTACCGAATGTTGTTCGGAGTCCCGGATGAGATCCCGGACGTCACGAGGAGTTCCGGAATGGTCCGGAGGTGAAGATTTATATGTAGGAAGTTGTCATACGGTCACCGGAAAGGTTCGGGGCATATCGTTATTGTACCGGGTGTTGGGGAACGTAGCATAAATTTAGAATTTTCTACGTGTCACCAAGATCTATCTATGGAGTCATCTAGCAATGAGGAAGGAGTGGATCTACATACCCATGTAGATCGCACGCGGAAGCGTTCAAGAGAACGGGGTTGATGGAGTCGTACTCGTCGTGATCCAAATCACCGATGATCCTAGCGCCGAACGGACGGCACCTCCGCGTTCAACACACGTACGGAGCAGCGACGTCTCCTCCTTCTTGATCCAGCAAGGGGGGAGGATAGGTTGATGGAGATCCAACAGCACGACGGCGTGGTGGTGGAAGTAGCGGGATTCCAACAGGGCTTCGCCAAGCGCTGCGGGAGGAGGGAGATGTGTCATGGGAGGGAGAGGGAGGCGCCAGGGCTCAGCCTTTTGTTGCCCTCCCTCCCCCCCACTATATATAGGGCCAAGGGAGAGGGGGAGGGCGCAGCCTTGCCCCTTCCTCCAAGGAAGGGTGCGGCCAAGGGGGGGAGGAGTCCATCCTCCCCAAGGCACCTCGGAGGTGCCTTCCCCTTTTAGGACTCTCCCCTCCTCTTGTCCCTTTGGCGCATGGGCCTCTTGGGGCTGGTGCCCTTGGCCCATATAGGCCAAGGCGCACCCCCTACAGCCCATGTGGCCCCCGGGGAAGGTGGCCCCACCCGGTGGACCCCCGGGACCCTTCCGGTGGTCCCGGTACAATACCGGTGACCCCAAAACTTGTCCCGATGGCCGAAATAGCAATTCCTATATATAATTCTTTACCTCCGGACCATTCCGGAACTCCTCGTGACGTCCGGGATCTCATCCGGAACACCGAACAACATTCGGGTTACCGCATACTAATATCTCTATAACCCTAGCGTCACCGAACCTTAAGTGTGTAGACCCTACGGGTTCGGGAGACATGCAGACATGACCGAGATGACTCTCCGGTCAATAAACAATAGCGGGATCTGGATACCCATGTTGGCTCCCACATGTTCCACGATGATCTCATCGGATGAACCACGATGTCAAGGACTTAATCAATCCCATATACAATTCCCTTTGTCTAGCGGTACGATACTTGCCCGAGATTCGATCGTCGGTATCCCGATACCTTGTTCAATCTCGTTACCGGCAAGTCTCTTTACTCGTTCCGGAACACATCATCCCATGATCAACTCCTTGATCACATTGTGCACATTATGATGATGTCCTACCGAGTGGGCCTAGAGATACCTCTCCGTTTACACGGAGTGACAAATCCCAGTCTCGATTCGTGCCAACCCAACAGACACTTTCGGAGATACCCGTAGTGTACCTTTATAGCCACACAGTTACGTTGTGACGTTTGGCACACCCAAAGCACTCCTACGGTATCCGGGAGTTGCACAATCTCATGGTCTAAGGAAATGATACTTGACATTAGAAAAGCTTTAGCATACGAACTACACGATCTAGTGCTATGCTTAGGATTGGGTCTTGTCCATCACATCATTCTCCTAATGATGTGATCCCGTTATCAACGACATCCAATGTCCATGGTCAGGAAACCGTAACCATCTATTGATCAACGAGCTAGTCAACTAGAGGCTTACTAGGGACATGGTGTTGTCTATGTATCCACACATGTATCTGAGTTTCCTATCAATACAATTCTAGCATGGATAATAAACGATTATCATGAACAAGGAAATATAATAATAATCAATTTATTATTGCCTCTAGAGCATATTTCCAACACC
The DNA here is from genome assembly GCF_002162155.2 of Triticum dicoccoides. Classification (NCBI taxonomy): domain Eukaryota; kingdom Viridiplantae; phylum Streptophyta; class Magnoliopsida; order Poales; family Poaceae; genus Triticum; species Triticum dicoccoides. Next base: position 559,212,464 of record NC_041390.1, on the reverse strand, counting down.
GGGGCCACCGGAGGGGTTCCGGGGGTCCACCGGGAGGGGCCACCTCTCTCGGAGGGCCTAATGGGCTGTAGAGGAAAGGGAGCCAGCCCTACATGGGCTGGCCGCATCCCCCCCTTGGGCCCATGCACCTAGGGTTGGGGGGAAACCCTAAAGGGGGCGCCCCCCTTGCTTGGGGGGCAAGCCCCCTCCCCTTGGCCGCCCCCCTCTAGATCTCATCTAGAGGGGGCCGACCCCTTCCTCCTTCCCCTATAAATAGAGGGGCACGGGGAGGGCTGCATACTGTTGGAAATATGCCCTAGAGGCAATAATAAAAGTATTATTATATTTCCTTGTTCATGATAATTGTCTTTTATTCATGCTATAACTGTATTATCCGGAAATCGTAATACACGTGTGAATACATAGACCACAATATGTCCCTAGTGAGCCTCTAGTTGACTAGCTCGTTGTGATCAACAGATAGTCATGGTTTCCTGGCTATGGACATTGGATGTCGTTGATAACGGGATCACATCATTAGGAGAATGATGTGATGGACAAGACCCAATCCTAAGCCTAGCACAAAGATCGTGTAGTTCGTTTGCTAGAGCTTTGCCAATGTCAAGTATCTCTTCCGTTGACCATGAGAGCGTGTAACTCCTGGATACCGTAGGAGTGCTTTGGGTGTATCAAACATCACAACGTAACTGGGTGACTATAAAGGTGCACTATAGGTATCTCCGAAAGTATCTATTGTTTTATGCGGATCGAGACTGGGATTTGTCACTCCGTGTAAACGGAGAGGTATCTCTGGGCCCACTCGGTAGGACATCATCATATGCGCAATGTGACCAAGGAGTTGATCACGGGATGATGTGTTACGGAACGAGTAAAGTGACTTGCCGGTAACAAGATTGAACAAGGTATTGGATACCGACGATCGAATCTCGGGCAAGTAACATACCGCTAGACAAAGGGAATTGTATACGGGATTGACTGAGTCCTTGACATCGTGGTTCATCCGATGAGATCATCGTGGAACATGTGGGAGCCAACATGGGTATCCAGATCCCGCTGTTGGTTATTGACCGGAGAACGTCTCGGTCATGTCTACATGTCTCCCGAACCCGTAGGGTCTACACACTTAAGGTTAGATGACGCTAGGGTTATAAAGGAAGTTTGTATGTGGTTACCGAATGTTATTCGGAGTCCCGGATGAGATCCGGGACGTCACGAGGAGTTCCAGAATGGTCCGGAGGTAAAGATTTATATATGGGAAGTCCTATTTTGGCCACCGGAAAATGTTCAGGTTTTTTCGGTATTGTACCGGGAAGGTTCTAGAAGGTTCCGGAGTGGGGCCCACCTGCATGGGGGGACCCACATGGACGTGGGTAGTGGGGGCAAGGCCCCACACCCCTGGTCAAGGCACACCAAGATCCCCCCTTAGAAGGAATAAGATCATATCCCGAAGGGATAAGATCAAGATCCCTAAAAAGGGGGGATAACAATCGGTGGGGAAGGAAATAATGAGATTTCTTTCCTCCCACCTTGGCCAACGCCCCAATGGACTTGGAGGGCAAGAAACCATCCCCTCCACCCCTATATATAGTGGGGAGGCGCATGGGAGCAAGAGACGAAGTTCTGGTGCAGCCCTCCCCCTCTCACAAGTACTCCTCCTCTCCCGCGGTGCTTGGCGAAGCCCTGCAGGATTGCCACGCTCCTCCACCACCACCACGCCGTTGTGCTGCTGCTGGATGGAGTCTTCCTCAACCTCTCCCTCTCTCCTTGCTGGATCAAGGCTTGGGAGACGTCACCGGGCTGTATGTGTGTTGAACGCGGAGGTGCCGTGCGTTCGGCACTTGATCATCGGTGATTTGAATCACGACGAGTACGACTCCATCAACCCCGTTCACTTGAACGCTTCCGCTTAGCGATCTACAAGGGTATGTAGATGCACTCTCCTTCTACTCGTAGCTGGTTTCTCCATAGATAGATCTTGGTGACACGTAGGAAAATTTTGAATTTCTGCTACGTTCCCCAACAGTGGTATCAGAGCTAGGTCTATTGCGTAGATTCTTTGCACGAGTAGAACACAAAGTAGTTGTGGGCGTTGATGTTGTTCAATATGCTTACCGTTACTAGTCCAATCTTGTTTCGACAGTATTGTGGGATGAAGCGGCCCGGACCGACCTTACACGTACTCTTACGTGAGACAGGTTCCACCGATTGACATGCACTTGGTGCATAAGGTGGCTAGCGGGTGCCAGTCTCTCCCACTTTAGTCGGAACGGATTCGATGAAAAGGGTCCTTATGAAGGGTAAATAGCAATTGGCATATCACGTTGTGGTTTTGCGTAGGTAAGAAACGTTCTTGCTAGAAACCCATAGCAGCCACGTAAAACATGCAACAACAATTAGAGGACGTCTAACTTGTTTTTGCAGGGTATGCTATGTGATGTGATATGGCCAAGAAGAATGTGATGAATGATATGTGATGTATGAGATTGATCATGTTCTTGTAATAGGATTCACGACTTGCATGTCGATGAGTATGACAACCGGCAGGAGCCATAGGAGTTGTCTTTATTTATTGTATGACCTGCGTGTCATTGAAGAACGCCATGTAAATTACTTTACTTTATTGCTAAACGCGTTAGCCATAGAAGTAGAAGTAGTCGTTGGCGTGACACGATGATGGAGATCATGGTGTCATGCCGGTGACGATGATGATCATGGAGCCCCGAAGATGAAGATCAAAAGGAGCAAAATGATATTGGCCATATCATGTCACTATTTGATTGCATGTGATGTTTATCATGTTTATGCATCTTGTTTACTTAGGACGACGGTAGTAAATAAGATGATCCCTTACAAAATTTCAAGAAGTGTTCTCCCCTAACTGTGCACCGTTGCTACAGTTCGTCGCTTCTAAGCACCACGTGATGATCGGGTGTGATGGATTCTTACGTTCACATACAACGGGTGTAAGACAGTTTTACACAGCGAAAACACTTACGGTTAACTTGACGAGCCTAGCATGTACAGACATGGCCTCGGAACACGGAGACTGAAAGGTCGAGCATGAGTCGTATAGTAGATACGATCAACATGAAGATGTTCACCGATGATGACTAGTCCGTCTCACGTGATGATCGGACACGGCCTAGTTGACTCGGATCATGTAATCACTTAGATGACCAGAGGGATGTCTATCTGAGTGGGAGTTCATAAGATGAACTTAATTATCTTGAACATAGTCAAAAGACCTTTTGCAAATTATGTCGTAGCTCGCGCTTTAGTTCTACTGTTTTAGACATGTTCCTAGAGAAAATATAGTTGAAAGTTGATAGTAGCAATTATGCGGACAGTAGAAAGCTTATGTCCTTAATGCACTGCTCAGTGTGCTGAACCCCAAACGTCGTTTGTGGATGTTGCGAACATCGGACATACACGTTTTGATAACTACGTGATAGTTCAGTTAAACGGTTTAGAGTTGAGGCACTAAAGACGTTTTCGAAACGTCACGGAACATATGAGATGTTTTGAGGGCTGAAATTGGGATTTCAGGCTCGTGCCCACGTCAAGAGGTATGAGACCTCCGACGATTTTCTTAGCCTGCAAACTAAGGGAGAAAAGCTCAATCGTTGAGCTTGTGCTCAGATTATCTGAGTGCAACAATCACTTGAATCGAGTGGGAGTTGATCTTCCAGATAAGATAGTGATGTTTCCCCAAAGTCATTGCCACCAAGCTGCTAGAGCTTCGTGATGAACTATAACATATCAGGGATAGATATGATGATCCTTGAAATATTCGTGATGTTTGACACCGCGAAAGTAGAAATCAAGAAGGAGCATCAATTGTTGATGGTTGGTGAAACCACTAGTTTCAAGAAGGGCAAGGGCAAGAAGGGATACTTCATGAAACGGCAATTCAGCTGCTGCTCCAGTGAAGAAACCCAAGGTTGAACCCAAACCCGAGACTAAGTGCTTCTGTAATAAAGGGAACAGCCACTGGAGCAGAATTACCCTAGATACTTGGTAGATGAGAAGGCTGGCAAGGTCGATAGAAGTATATTGGATATACATTGTGTTGATGTGTACTTTACTAGTACTCCTAGTAGCACCAGGGTATTAGATACCGGTTCGGTTGCTAAGTGTTAGTAACTCAAAATAAAAGCTACGGAATAAACGGAGACTAGCTAAAGGTGAGCTGACGATATGTGTTGGAAATGTTTCCAATGTTGATATGATCAAGCATCGCACGCTCCCTCTACCATCGAGATTGGTGTTAAAACCTGAATAATTGTTATTTGGTGTTTGCGTAGAGCATAGACATGATTGGATTATGACTATTGCAATACGGTTATTCATTTAAGGAGAATAATAGTTACTCTATTTATGTGAATAATACCTTCAGTGGTCTTGCACCTAAAAATGGTTTATTGAATCTCGATCGTGGTGATACACATTTTCATGCCAAAAGATAGTAATGATAGTACCACTTACTGGTGGCACTGCCATGTAAGTCATATTGGTTTAAAACGCATGAAGAAGCGCCATGTTGATGGATCTTTGGACTCACTCGTTTTTGAAAAGTTTGAGACATGCGAACCATGTCTATTGGTGTATACGCATGAAGAAACTCCATGCAGATGGATCGTTTGGACTCACTTGATTTTGAATCACTTGAGATATGTAAATCATACCACATGGGCAAGATGACTGAAAAGCCTCGTTTTCAGTAAGATGGAACAAGATAGCAACTTGTTGGAAGTAACACATTTTGATGTGTGCAGTCCAATGAGTGCTGAGGCATGCAGTGAATATCGTTATGTTCTTACTTCACAGATGATTCGAGTAGATGTTGAGAATATTTACTTGATGAAACACAAGTCTGAATTATTGAATGGTTCAAGTAATTTCAGAGTGAAGTAGAAGATCATTGTGACAGGAGGATAAAATGTCTATGATATGATCATAGAGATGAATATCTGAGTTACAAGTTTTGGCACACAATTAAGACATTGTGGAAATTGTTTCGCAATTAATACCGCCTGGAACACCATAGTGTGATGGTGTGTCCGAACATCATAACTGCACCCTATTGGATATGATGCATACCATGATGTCTCTTATCGAGTTACCACTATCGTTCATGGGTTAGGCATTAGAGACAACCACATTCACTTTAAATAGGGCACCACGTAATTCCGATGAGATGACACCGTATGAATTATGGTTTAGAGAAACCTAAGTTGTCGTTTCTTAAAGGTTTGGGGCTGCGATGCTTATGTGAAAAAGTTTCAGGATTGATAAGCTCGAACCCAAAGCGGATAAAATGCATCTTCATAGGACACCCAAAACAGTTGGGTATACCTCCTAATTCAGATCCGAAAGCAATATGGATTGTTTCTTGAATCAGGCCCTTTCTCGAGAAAAGGTTTGTCTCGAAAAGTTGAGTGGGAGGATGGTGGAGACTTGATATGGTTATTGAACCATCACTTCAACCAGTGTGTATCAGGGCACAGGAAGTTGTTCCCGTGGCACCTACACCAATTGAAGTAGAAGCTTATGATAGTGATCATGAAGTTTCGGATCAAGTCACTGCCGTACCTCGTAGGGTGACAAGGATACGTACTACTTCAGAGTGGTACAGTAATCCTGTCTTGAAGGTCATGTTGCTAGACAACAATGAACCTATGGGCTATGGAGAAGTGATGGTGGGCCCAAATTCCGACAAATGGTTAGAAGCCATGAAATCCGAGATAGGATCCATGTATCAGAACAAAGCATGGACTTTGGTGGACTTGCCCAAAGATCGGCAAGCCATTGAGATAAATGGATCTCTACGAAGAAGATGGACGTGGATGGTAATGTCACCATCTATGAAGCTCGACTTGTGGCGAAGAGTTTTTCACAAGTTCAAGGAGTTGACTGCGATGAGATTTTCTCACCCGTAGCGATGCTTAAGTCCGTCGGATTCATGTTAGCATTAGCTGCATTTATGAAATCTGGCAGATGGATGACAAAACGAGTTTCCTTACCAGTCTTCGTATGGAAAGGTTGTATGTGATACAAATCAGAAAGTTTTTGTCGATCCTAAGGATGCTAAAAGGTATGCTAGCTCCAGCGATCCTTCCATGGACTGGAGTAAGCATCTCGGAGTTGGAATGTGCGCTTTGATAAGATGATCAAAGATTTTGGGTTTATACAAAGTTTATGAGAAACTTGTATTTCCAAAGAAGTGAGTGGGAGCACTATAGAATTTCTGATGAGTATATGTTGTTGACATATTGATGATCAGAAATGACGTAGAATTTCTAGAAAGCATATAGGGTTATTTGAAAACTGTTTTTCAATGGAAAACCTGGATTAGGCTACTTGAACAATAAGCATCAAGATCTATAAGATAGATCAAAATGCTTAATAGTACTTTCAAATGAGCACGTACCTTGACATGATCTTGAAGGTGTTCAAGATGGATCAGTCAAAGAAGGAATTCTTGCCTGAGATGTAAGGTATGAAGTTAAGACTTAAAATCTCGACCACGGCACAATAGAGAGAAAGGACGAAGGTCGTCCCCTATGCTTTTATCATAGGCTCTCTACAGTATGCTATGCTGTGTACCGCACCTGTAGTGTGCCTTGCCATGAGTCAGTCAAGGGGTACAAGAGTGATCCAAGAATGGATCACAGGACAGCGGTCAAAGTTATCCTTAGTAACTAGTGGACTAAGGAATTTTCTCGATTATGGAGGTGATAAAGAGTTCGACGTAAAGAGTTATGTCGATGCAAGCTTAACACCTATCCGGATAGCTCTGAGTAGAAATACCGGATACGTATAATGGAGCAACTTTTAGTATAGCTCCAAGTAGAACAGATATTTGGAATAGCTCCAAATAGAGCGTGGTAGCTACATCTAGGAGATGACATAGAGATTTGTAAAGCACACACGGATCTAAAAGGTTCAGACCCGTTGACTATAACCTCTCTCACAAGCATAACATGATCAAACCCAGAACTCATCGAGTGTTAATCACATGGTAAATGTGAACTAGATATTGACTCTAGTAAACTCTTTGGGTGTAAGTCACATGGGGATGTGACCTTGAGTGTTAATCACATATCGATGTGAACTAGATTATTGACTCTAGTGCAAGTGGGAGACTGTTGGAAATATGCCCTAGAGGCAATAATAAAAGTATTATTATATTTCCTTATTCATGATAATTGTCTTTTATTCATGCTATAACTGTATTATTCGGAAATCGTAATACACGTGTGAATACATAGACCACAATATGTCCCTAGTGAGCCTCTAGTTGACTAGCTCATTGTGATCAACAGATAGTCATGGTTTCCTGGCTATGGACATTGGATGTCGTTGATAACGGGATCACATCATTAGGAGAATGATGTGATGGACAAGACCCAATCCTAAGCCTAGCACAAAGATCGTGTAGTTCGTTTGCTAGAGCTTTGCCAATGTCAAGTATCTCTTCCTTTGACCATGAGAGCGTGTAACTCCTGGATACCGTAGGAGTGCTTTGGGTGTATCAAACGTCACAACGTAACTAGGTGACTATAAAGGTGCACTACAGGTATCTCTGAAAGTATCTATTGTTTTATGTGGATGGAGACTGGGATTTGTCACTCCGTGTAAACGGAGAGGTATCTCTGGGCCCACTCGGTAGGACATCATCATATGTGCAATGTGACCAAGGAGTTGATCACGGGATGATGTGTTACGGAACGAGTAAAGTGACTTGCCGGTAACGAGATTGAACAAGGTATTGGATACCGACGATCGAATCTCGGGCAAGTAACATACCGCTAGACAAAGGGAATTGTATACGGGATCGACTGAGTCCTTGACATCGTGGTTCATCCGATGAGATCATCGTGGAACATGTGGGAGCCAACATGGGTATCCAGATCCCGCTGTTGGTTATTGACCGGAGAACGTCTCGGTCATGTCTACATGTCTCCCGAACCCGTAGGGTCTACACACTTAAGGTTCAATGACGCTAGGGTTATAAAGGAAGTTTGTATGTGGTTACCAAATGTTGTTCGGAGTCCCGGATGAGATCCCGGACGTCACGAGGAGTTCCGGAATGGTCCGGAGGTAAAGATTTATATATGGGAAGTCCTATTTTGGCCACCGGAAAATGTTCAGGTTTTTTCGGTATTGTACCGGGAAGGTTCTAGAAGGTTCTGGAGTGGGGCCCACCTGCATGGGGGGACCCACATGGACGTGGGTAGTGGGGGCAAGGCCCCACACCCCTGGTCAAGGCACACCAAGATCCCCCCTTAGAAGGAATAAGATCATATCCCGAAGGGATAAGATCAAGATCCCTAAAAAGGGGGGATAACAATCGGTGGGGAAGGAAATAATGAGATTTCTTTCCTCCCACCTTGGCCAACGCCCCAATGGACTTGGAGGGCAAGAAACCAGCCCCTCCACCCCTATATATAGTGGGGAGGCGCATGGGAGCAAGAGACGAAGTTCTGGTGCAGCCCTCCCCCTCTCACAAGTACTCCTCCTCTCCCGCGGTGCTTGGCGAAGCCCTGCAGGATTGCCACGCTCCTCCACCACCACCACGCCGTTGTGCTGCTGCTGGATGGAGTCTTCCTCAACCTCTCCCTCTCTCCTTGTTGGATCAAGGCTTGGGAGACGTCATCGGGCTGTATGTGTGTTGAACGCGGAGGTGCCGTGCGTTCGGCACTTGATCATCGGTGATTTGAATCACGACGAGTACGACTCCATCAACCCTGTTCACTTGAACGCTTCCGCTTAGCGATCTACAAGGGTATGTAGATGCACTCTCCTTCTACTCGTAGCTGGTTTCTCCATAGATAGATCTTGGTGACACGTAGGAAAATTTTGAATTTCTGCTACGTTCCCCAACAGTGGTATCAGAGCTAGGTCTATTGCGTAGATTCTTTGCACGAGTAGAACACAAAGTAGTTGTGGGCGTTGATGTTGTTCAATATGCTTACCGTTACTAGTCCAATCTTGTTTCGACGGTATTGTGGGATGAAGCGGCCCGGACCGACCTTACACGTACTCTTACGTGAGACAGGTTCCACCGATTGACATGCACTTGGTGCATAAGGTGGCTAGCGGGTGCCAGTCTCTCCCACTTTAGTCGGAACGGATTCGATGAAAAGGGTCCTTATGAAGGGTAAATAGCAATTGGCATATCACGTTGTGGTTTTGCGTAGGTAAGAAACGTTCTTGCTAGAACCCATAGCAGCCACGTAAAACATGCAACAACAATTAGAGGACGTCTAACTTGTTTTTGCAGGGTATGCTATGTGATGTGATATGGCCAAAAGGATGTGATGAATGATATATGTGATGTATGAGATTGATCATGTTCTTGTAATAGGATTCACGACTTGCATGTCGATGAGTATGACAACCGGCAGGAGCCATAGGAGTTGTCTTTATTTTTTGTATGACCTGCGTGTCATTAAAGAACGCCATGTAACTTACTTTACTTTATTGCTAAACGTTAGTCATAGAAGTAGAAGTAGTCGTTGGCGTGACAACTTCATGAAGACACGATGATGGAGATCATGATGATGGAGATCATGGTGTCATGCCGGTGACGATGATGATCATGGAGCCCCGAAGATGAAGATCAAAAGGAGCAAAATGATATTGGCCATATCATGTCACTATTTGATTGCATGTGATGTTTATCATGTTTATGCATCTTGTTTACTTAGGACGACGGTAGTAAATAAGATGATCCCTTACAAAATTTCAAGAAGTGTTCTCCCCTAACTGTGCACCGTTGCTACAGTTCGTCGCTTCTAAGCACCACATGATGATCGGGTGTGATGGATTCTTACGTTCACATACAACGGGTGTAAGACAGTTTTACACAGCGAAAACACTTAGGGTTAACTTGACGAGCCTAGCATGTACAGACATGGCCTCGGAATACGGAGACCGAAAGGTCGAGCATGAGTCGTATAGTAGATACGATCAACATGAAGATGTTCACCGATGATGACTAGTCCGTCTCACGTGATGATCGGACACGGCCTAGTTGACTCGGATCATGTAATCACTTAGATGACCAGAGGGATGTCTATCTGAGTGGGAGTTCATAAGATGAACTTAATTATCTTGAACATAGTCAAAAGACCTTTTGCAAATTATGTCGTAGCTCGCGCTTTAGTTCTACTGTTTTAGACATGTTCCTAGAGAAAATATAGTTGAAAGTTGATAGTAGCAATTATGCGGACAGTAGAAAGCTTATGTCCTTAATGCACTGCTCAGTGTGCTGAACCCCAAACGTCATTTGTGGATGTTGCGAACATCGGACATACACGTTTTGATAACTACGTGATAGTTCAGTTAAACGGTTGAGAGTTGAGGCACTAAAGACGTTTTCGAAACGTCACGGAACATATGAGATGTTTCGAGGGCTGAAATTGGGATTTCAGGCTCGTGCCCACGTCAAGAGGTATGAGACCTCCGACGATCTTCTTAGCCTGCAAACTAAGGGAGAAAAGCTCAATCGTTGAGCTTGTGCTCATATTGTCTGAGTGCAACAATCACTTGAATCGAGTGGGAGTTGATCTTCCAGATAAGATAGTGATGTTTCCCCAAAGTCATTGCCACCAAGCTGCTAGAGCTTCGTGATGAACTATAACATATCAGGGATAGATATGATGATCCTTGAAATATTCGTGATGTTTGACACCGCGAAAGTAGAAATCAAGAAGGAGCATCAATTGTTGATGGTTGGTGAAACCACTAGTTTCAAGAAGGGCAAGGGCAAGAAGGGATACTTCATGAAACGGCAATTCAGCTGCTGCTCCAGTGAAGAAACCCAAGGTTGAACCCAAACCCGAGACTAAGTGCTTTTGTAATAAAGGGAACAGCCACTGGAGCAGAATTACCCTAGATACTTGGTAGATGAGAAGGCTGGCAAGGTCGATAGAAGTATATTGGATATACATTGTGTTGATGTGTACTTTACTAGTACTCCTAGTAGCACCAGGGTATTAGATACCGGTTCGGTTGCTAAGTGTTAGTAACTCAAAATAAAAGCTACGGAATAAACGGAGACTAGCTAAAGGTGAGCTGACGATATGTGTTGGAAATGTTTCCAATGTTGATATGATCAAGCATCGCACGCTCCCTCTACCATCGAGATTGGTGTTAAAACCTGAATAATTGTTATTTGGTGTTTGCGTAGAGCATAGACATGATTGGATTATGACTATTGCAATACGGTTATTCATTTAAGGAGAATAATAGTTACTCTATTTATGTGAATAATACCTTCAGTGGTCTTGCACCTAAAAATGGTTTATTGAATCTCGATCGTGGTGATACACATTTTCATGCCAAAAGATAGTAATGATAGTACCACTTACTGGTGGCACTGCCATGTAAGTCATATTGGTTTAAAACGCATGAAGAAGCTCCATGTTGATGGATCTTTGGACTCACTCGTTTTTGAGAAGTTTGAGACATGCGAACCATGTCTATTGGTGTATACGCATGAAGAAACTCCATGCAGATGGATCGTTTGGACTCACTTGATTTTGAATCACTTGAGATATGCAAATCATACCACATGGGCAAGATGACTGAAAAGCCTCGTTTTCAGTAAGATGGAACAAGATAGCAACTTGTTGGAAGTAACACATTTTGATGTGTGCAGTCCAATGAGTGCTGAGGCATGCAGTGAATATCGTTATGTTCTTACTTCATAGATGATTCGAGTAGATGTTGAGAATATTTACTTGATGAAACACAAGTTTGAATTATTGAATGGTTCAAGTAATTTCAGAGTGAAGTAGAAGATCATTGTGACAGGAGGATAAAATGTCTATGATATGATCATAGAGATGAATATCTGAGTTACAAGTTTTGGCACACAATTAAGACATTGTGGAAATTGTTTCGCAATTAATACCGCCTGGAACACCATAGTGTGATGGTGTGTCCGAACATCATAACTGCACCCTATTGGATATGATGCATACCATGATGTCTCTTATCGAGTTACCACTATCGTTCATGGGTTAGGCATTAGAGACAACCACATTCACTTTAAATAGGGCACCACGTAATTCCGATGAGATGACACCGTATGAATTATGGTTTAGAGAAACCTAAGTTGTCGTTTCTTAAAGGTTTGGGGCTGCGATGCTTATGTGAAAAAGTTTCAGGATTGATAAGCTCGAACCCAAAGCGGATAAAATGCATCTTCATAGGACACCCAAAACAGTTGGGTATACCTCCTAATTCAGATCCGAAAGCAATATGGATTGTTTCTTGAATCAGGTCCTTTCTCGAGAAAAGGTTTGTCTCGAAAAGTTGAGTGGGAGGATGGTGGAGACTTGATATGGTTATTGAACCCCTCTCGGTGATTGCATAGGGTTTTCTCATTGAGAACCAGGTACGAATTCTTCATCCATCCCCGATAAACCCAAGTCCCTTGGTCGCAGGTAATCCTAGGATGGCAGCCGCCGCCGTTGATGCATTTTTCTTCCTACTGAATCTAGTGTGTTTCATTTGCAGTGCCCAAAGTGCGAGTACCCTACAGGTTTCTGCGCCCTCAGCGAGACGCCACACTTGTTCCTTCTCGTCCTAACACAACATTTTGAAACACGCACAGTATGTTCCTAGAATCCTCTTTTCTATCTGGGGGGTGGGGTTTTTTTGAACATGGTGTGTTCTCATATTATTTTTCTTGCAGTGTATTATTTGCTCTGCCAGAACACATGTACTCAAGATGCTCGGCCTTGCCATAACTGAATACACTAGTTTAATGGTCACAGTGAAGACAAGCCATGGATATAAGTTCCGAGTTGGGTTCATGAACCAAGAAGATCGTTGCTTTTTTTATGGCCGAACTTGGATAAACTTTCTCAAGTGTTACGGACTGAAAGTTGGCGCACGAATGTTGATGGAAATAGCAGAACGTGGTCTCATCTTCAATGCGATCTTCCACCCCGACGTCGTTCCAATTGTTCATCTATGTTAGTTTTGTATCTGGTTCTTGCTTGTTGCCTCGATTACTTCTTAATCCACCAATTCTGTCTAACTAATCACAATTTAACTTTAGAAGTAGCAACGAATCTCTCACCAAGATGCTACTTCTAACTAATATTTTCTTATAATTGGTGGCACGTGTAGGTTTTTTCAGAGTTAAGCAGTCTGCTTGTTTGTTACTCTGTAATAACTCGACCATTACTAATGGCACTGAAGTTGACTGGATTGACATCCACAAGTTCCTACACTTTATTGATCGTCTTGAGGTCCTTGTGGGGCGTTTCAATGGTGGAAAGCCGCGTGGGATATGTGTGCCACTGCTGCACTCATTGAACAGGTCCAACTGTGTCGAGAAACTTATGGTACGAGCTATTTTCTGTTATATATGTTGTTCATAAACTATTGCTTATACACAGTTTTACAGCTGTGATCTTCTTGAAACAGGAACTGCCGAGTTCTATTGTTCCTATACAGATGCCTGACCATGGTCGGGTCAGACTTGCGCTTGGTCACAACATGATGTTTATGTCGACCTACTCAATTCCCCTTGGAGGTGAAAAGATACTTATTCATGGGTGGTCTCAAATAATGAAGGCCCGTCCATCTTGGAGAATAGGATAGAAGATTATGTTCATGCTTTTCCATGGCTCTAAAGCGAATATCACGTTTATTGACCACGTTGCGAGATGAAGCCGCTTTCAGAAGGTTGTGGATGCGCGGGGTGGCGCCTGGGCCTTGTCCTGGGGCTTGGCGGCCTCACCCTTTTGGTTAACTGTAGGCAAAGTAGCATTGTTCGAGGCGTGCTTTGTTCGGTTGAACCTGTATAAGTACTCATACTGTTTTCAGCTTTGGTTGTTAAGTGCCCTTGCTAGTTTCAGTTAAGGTTGTTAAGTACTCCTGCTGCTTTTATAGTCTGTCGTGTTTCTTCAGTCCTGTCTTCCTCCAGCCGCCAAAACCAAACCAGCGCCGGCGGGGCCGCCTGCTTCCGCCTCCCACGGCTAGTTGCGCCTCAGCGCACGCATCGCCGCCCCACCGTCTCCTAAATCGTTAACACCGACGTCCTCCGCGCGCTTTGGTGCGCTCGCCGCGGCGCCGCCCTCTCGCGTTGTCAACATGGTCAACAAACAACTGGAATCGGCAGAAGTACGTGGAGAGGATGACAGTAGGGGCCCACCACGTCAGCGTATGGGAAAATAAAATGCTTCCTCCTAGTGTTTTCCTGACATCTGGGACCCACGACATTATGAGCGTATATAGTCAATAGACAAGAGAACAGCACAAGATCGGCTGACACCTGGGACGTAGCTACCCGAGCAGTATTTTTTTTGGTATTGTTGAGACGGAGCAGGGTTTGAACTCGGCTCTGGCCCGTCTAGCCCAGGCTTATATTTTATGTTCACCATGTGACCAGCCCAGCTATTTTTTCTTTGTGAAAATGAGCCCAGTTTATTTTTTCTGAAGAATACCCAATCCAGGACTACTTATTTTTCTACGCCCTGATGGGCTGCAACTCTTTCAAGATGCCTGCAAATCTTGAAAGTAATATGAAATGGGTTGTAAATATAAAAACAGATGTCAAATTGACAATTACTTTATAATTTCTGAATTTTATTACATTTTCAAATTCCTATTTCACTGGGCATTAACCTAATTTAAATATATCTTCAAAGTACTTTAAATCTGGCTGGACATTTTGGTATTAAAAATAGTTTGGAACCCACAGAAATATGTGAAATTGGCCCTGGCCAACCAAAAAACGACTGCAATAAATTGCATAAGAACTTGCCATGAGCTATATATAAATTATTAAAAAAAAGAGGGAGTGGTCTGACTTGTGGGCCTGTTTAGTTGACGCGTATGCAAGATTTTTTTAGTTATTATATATGTCAACAAACGATTCTAGCAGACGTAACCATTGGATGTCAATTCAACGGCCGTCGTGTTTCTTCAATCCTGATCTTCTTGCTCCAGCCGTCAAAGCAGCGCCGGCGGGACCGCCTACTCCCACCTCCCGTGGCCGGTTGTGCTGCCACGCAGGCCTCAGCACCCCCTACTACTCCCACCGCTGGCCAGGGCATCCCTCTACTCACCCACACCCCCTGTTATTCTGCGGCGACGGCAGCCTCACACCGCAGCCGAACCGGTGAATGCTCGTACTCCTCTCTGCGTGGGCATCCACTGCCGCGTCTTCCCCGGCTCCACGTCATCCCCTTCCTATGACTCGCTGTCGTCCACCGCCGTGGTGCTCTCGGCGCGGCGTGGTCAATGTGGTCAACGACCGACTTCCATCGGAAGAGTACTGTACGTGGAAAGGCTGACAACTGGGTCCACGGCAGCTGCAAGGAAGTGCCTCCTTATTACGCGGAAAATAATTATTCCTCCACCTGATAGTGGGGACCCACCAGACGGGCCACCAGTATTTTGCGAAAAAATCGTTCCCCATGACTGCTGGGACCCACCGGATGGGCCACCGTATTTCGCGAAAAAACGCCCCC
>NC_041390.1:559157113-559196733 GCF_002162155.2 Triticum dicoccoides | reverse complement strand
CGTACCCACCGGAAGTGCCTCCTTATTACGCACAAAAAAATGAATACTCCCCCGACTAGCTGGGACCCACCTTGGTAGGGGTTGACTTGTGGGCCTACTAAGTTGACGGGGACGAAAGGCTTTGTCAACTTAGTCAACATGAACGATTCTAGCTCCAGTGACCATATGATGTCCATCCAACGGCTGTAGTGCTTCTTCAACCTTTGGTCTTCTTGCTCCAGCCGCCCAAAGCAGCGCCGGCCGTGCCGCATGCTCCTGCCTCTCGTGGCCGGCTATACTGCCGCGGAGGCCTCACCGCCCCCTACTATTCCCACCGCTGGCCAGGCCTTGCGGCGACGGCAGCCTCACACCGCAGCCGAACCAGTGAACCCTCGTACTCCTCTCCGCGCGGACTTCCACTGCCACGTCTTCCCCGGCTCCGCGTCGTCCCCTTCCTAGGCCTCGCCGTCATCCACCGCCGTGGTGCTCTCAGCGCGGCGTGGTCAATGTGGTCAACGACCGACTTCCATCGGAAGAGTACTGTGCGTGGAGACGCTGACAGTTGGGTCCACGGCCGCAGCAAGGAAGTGCCTCCTTATTACGCGCAAAGTAATTATTCCTCCACCTGACAGCGGGGACCCACCGGACTGGCCACCGTATTTCGCGAGAAGAAACGTTTGCCCCTAACTGCTGGGACCCACCAGCTACATCTTCGCACGCAAGGAAGTGCCTGACAGTCGGGACCCACCTGGTCGAAGCGTACGTAGCATTGTCATTCTGGTCGTGAACGTGTACGTAGATATATACTAGTGGATGTAGAGGCGCGCACGTGTCGTAGTAGAGGCGCGCACGTAGCATGTACACGTACGTACATCGGCCAGGGTGCAAGAAAGAAAATACGGCCACGTATGTGTACATACGAGCGGGGTCTCGACGCCTACTCGCGCATACGTACGGCCAGGGCTCGTGTACATGGCTGGGTCGGAACGGAGAAACAGCGTCGTCGTCGTGTTCGTGGGGAGGCAACGGAATGCGTCGTGTTCATGGAGAGGCAACGGAATGCGTCGTGTTCATCGGGAGGGCTTGGACGGAACAGGCAATGGAAACGAGGCCTGGCATACCGCAGAACGGAGGAAACGGCCTTGTGTTCGACCGGCCATGTTCGAAACGGGATCCTGTTGATCGGGACGGGTCTGGCATACCGCAAAATGGAGGAAACGGACCTCCTACGGTCAAAACGGGGGTCCTGTTCATCGGGAAGGGTCTGGCGTAACGCAAAACGGAGGAAACGGACTTGTGTTGGAGCGCTACGGTCGAAACGGGGGTCCTGTTCATCGGGAGGGGTGTGGCGTACCGCAAAATGGGCTCCACGGGATACTGTTCACTCTCCATCGACGACCCCCTCCAGCCTCCATGAGCTACTATTCATCCACCGTCGACCTCCTCCAGCCTCCACCTGCGACTGTTTATCCACGGGCTCCTGTTCATCCAGCCTTCACCGCGCGCTACTCCACCGGCTACTGTTCAACCAGCCATCTCCACGGGCTCCTGTTCAACCACCCCTCCACGGGCTATAGTTCATCCTGCCCTCCACCGTCTACTGTTCATCCTGCCCTCCACGGGGTGGTCCTGTTCATCCAGCCCTCCACGGGGTCCTATTCATCCAGCCCCAACCGGCTCGATCGATCGGGGTCCTGTTCATCCAGAGGCAACACCACGGGGTCCTATTCATCCACCCCCACCGGGAACTGTTCATCCAACCCCCCCTCCCCCGCAACGCTCACTGTTCATCCAGAGGCAGCATCGATCGGCTTCAGTTAGCAGCAGTAGCGAAGGAATCACTCGATCGGGTTCAGTTAACAGTCATCGATCGATCGCTCGGGTTCAGTAACGCGTAGCCTGCAGTGCAATCACTCGGGTTTAGTTAGAGCCCAATGCCTCGCTCGGGTTTAGTTAGAGCCAACGCCTCGCACACACACGCGCGTACGTGTACGAGAGAAGCGCGCATCGCTCGGCCCCCGACCTCCCACCGTAACTGGGAACTCCCCAAAATTTTCCTCACCCTCGCTTCTACCACGGTTTTTTCCGTCATGGACGGCCCAAAGAATGTCATGCAGCTGCGTCTCCGGCCCGCCCAGGACAAAAAGCCCATTTTCTATCATGATTTTTTATCATAGAAGTAGGAGCCCACCACATCTATGATGATACCGGGTTTTGTCACAATTATCGTCATAGAAGTGTCATATGTATGACAGAATTTTTTTTCGTTCGGCCCAAAATGTCACGGATGTGTCTTTTTTTTGTAGTGGTGACCGATGCATGCTTCTACTATTACTACTATACGGTGCAAAACTACTCTGATGCAACCATGCAGGTAATACATTATAACCCAAGTCCAATAATGCTTGCCTTGACCAAAGTAACCAGCAAGAGGTTCTTCAAAACTCCTGGTATAGTTCCCCTCTTCGTTTTCTAAAAATAGAAGTCCAAACTCAACTTTTTTGCAACCGCACAAAAAGTTGTCCCAAACTATTTTTAAATAAATACTAAAATAAACTAGAGTGAAAAACAAGAATTTCAGAAAAAAGAAACAATTGAAACTGATCTGTGGTCTAAAAGTTATTAAGGATTCAAAACCAGGGACCTCTTTGTAACAAAATAATTGCCAGCGGGTCCCTGCGAAAATAAGTGAAAACGCCTCGGCCAGAAATACGCTTCCCAGAGAAGAAAGCGTAAACCAGAAAAAGATGCTTCCGAAAATAACAGAAAAGAACAAAATACTGACGGGTGGGCCCCACCCGTCAGGTTTGAAATTCAAACGCGCTTTACGCGCGCGTGTACAAAGGGGAGGCGGTGGTCACCGGTGGCGATCGTCGGCGTTTCAGGAGGCGGTGATGGTCGGGACGTGTTCGGGGTAGCGCCCCGCGTCGGTGGTTGGTGGTGGTGGTTGTGCTGATCGGGGAGGGTGGCGGCGGATCGGTAGTCGGAGCCGGGGGAGATGACCTTCTCGAGGTCGTGGTGATGTGTGGGAGGTAGATTGGAATGGTGGTGGACTGGTGTGGGTGATGAACGAGGCTCAGGGTGGCCTTTTATAGGCGGTCCGAGCAGGTCAGTGCCGGAGTGAATCACGCGGGAGTTATTCCGGACGATGAGGTAGGTTTGGACGACGGTCAGGGGCGATGAGGAGTGGATGAGGTCGAGGGAATACTCCAGAAGAAGTAACGTGGGCGGATCTGATTCCTACGGCCTTATCCACGGCGAGGTGTCCGCGCGGGTGTGGCAGCGGCGATCGGCTCCAGCGACTACCAGCCAGGCGCGAGGCGGTTTGGGCGGTGGGTCAACGCCGCAGAAGAGGTACCGCATGGAGAGGTGGTAGGCAGGGGAGTAGTAGGGGAGTCAAGGTGCTGGTCGGCGAGCTGATCCGCTCGGCCGCTGCTGCCGAGGGCGGTGGCAGGTGCACCGGCTAGCCACTGTGCTGGTCGGCAGTGAGGCACTGACTAGAGGGGTCCGGGCATCTCATTTATGCCTCAGGTAGACGACACCGCACGGGGAAGTGGAAGAGGAGAAGTGCACAACATCGATCTTCCTCTAGCTCTGAACTTTTGTTACCTCTGATTTTTACTGAAACTTTTTGACAGTGGTGAACAATGCACGGCAGGTGTTTGATAAAATGTTAGAGAGCTCTAGACATTTTAGAAAATTTTGAGAATATTTGTGGTGATTTTTCTATGCGTCAGAGAGTGTCTGGAGAAATTTCAGAATTTTTGGAGCAAGGAAAATTGGGTTTCGACCATGAAATGTGAATCTGGTCCAAATTTGAATTCCATGGAATTTGGAAATTTTGAACTGTGGAACCCCATTTATTTTGGTGAAATGGGTTGTGGGTACTGTCTAGTTTCTGGTGTAATTTTTGTGGGCGTAGAGGAGTCACCTAGAATGTGGCTCCTTTGTAAACTAAAGAAACCATGATAAATATAAATTCCACCTTGGGAATTCATTAAATATGAGGAAAAATATTTTTGTGGAGAAGTGAGGTGTTGGACACTATCCTAGAAAGTGAGGAAGACTAGGATTGGAATTTAGAGTGACAAAATAGACTTTTAGGATGAGTTAGAAGTGTTTGAAAAGAGTGAAGTGACCAAATCCTTGGAACATTTTAAATGCCACAAAAATTCTTCTAACCTAAGAAATGCTTTTGATATTAGACAAAATAACCAAACCAAAGACTCATCCAAATAAATAAACCATTTTGAAAATAAAATTTTAAAAAAAGGGATAATTTTGGGGTGTTACAACACCTACCCCTCTTAAGAAAAATCTCGTCCCCGAGATTTTAGCTGTCCCTCAAACAGGTACGGATATTCAGTCCTGAGGTGATCCTCTCTTTCCCAAGTTGCTTCTTCCTCGGTATGATTACTCCACTAAACTTTATAAAAAAATTCACGCTCTGTCGGGTCCTCCGTTCACACTCCTCCAAGATTTTTATCGGGCGCTCCTTATATGTAAGGTCTTGTTGAAGATCCAGGTCCTGGTGTTGGACTTGTTTGTCCGAGTTGCTAACACATCTCTGTAGTTGTGATACATGGAACACGTCATGAACATCTGACAATTATGCTGGTAGCTCTAGTTGGTAGGCAACCTTGCCTCTCCTTGCAATTGTTCTAAATTTTCCAACAAACCGCGGTGCTAGCTTTCCTTTGACCTTAAATCTATGTAGTCCTCTCATCGGGGATACCCTGAGGTACACATACTAATTGGGTTCAAAACTGGCCTGACGATGTTTCTGGTCATAATAGCTTTTCTGCCGGCTCTGAGCTGTTTTCAGTCTGTCCCGAATAAGTTTCACTTTCGTTTCTGCTTCCTTGAGAACTTCCGGGCCAAAGATTCGGCTATCTCCGGTTTCAGACCAATTGAGTGGGGTACGACATCTTCGGCCATACAGTGCTTCAAAGGGTGACATCTTTAGACTTGCCTGATAGTGTTGTTGTATGAGAATTCCGCGTATGGCAAACTATCCTCCCAACTGGCTCCATAAGTAAGAACACAAGCTCTCAGCATGTCTTCCAATATTTTGTTTACCCGTTCAGTCTGTCCCCCTGTTTGTGGGTGATATGCCGTACTGAAAACCAGTTGCATTCCTAGGGCCTGCTGCAGGTGATCCGAAAACCTTGAGACAAACTGAGTGCCTCTGTCAGAGACTATGGTCTTGGGTACTCCGTGTAGGCAAACAATTCGAGAGAGGTATAACTTAGCAAGCCTGTGAGTTGAGTATGTTGTTTTTACCGGAATGAAATTGCCACCTTGGTTAATAAATCCGTGATAACCCAGATATCATCATTCTCGTGTCGTGATCTCGGTAATCTGACAATAAAATCCATTCCTATTTCGCCCCACTTCCATTCAGGTACTCTGAGTGACTGCAATAATCCTGCTGGTCTATGATGTTCTGCCTTTATACGCTGACACGAGTTGCGCTGTGTAACATACACAGCTACATCTCTTTTCATCCCGTGCCACCAAAACTTCTCATGTAAATCCTTGTGCATTTTGGTTCCTCCTGGGTGAATGGAGTATGGTGTTGTATGGGTGAGGGAGTCCTGGATTAGGGGGTGTCCGGATAGCCGGACTATACCTTCGGCCGAACTCCTGGACTATGAAGATACAAGATTGTAGACTTTGTCCTGTGCCCGGAAGGGACTTTCCATGGCGTGGAAGGCAAGCTTGGCGATATGGATATGTAGATCTCCTACCATTGTAACCGACTCTGTGTAACCCTAGCCCTCTCCGGTGTCTATATAAACCGGAGGGTTTTAGTCCGTAAGACGAACAACAATCATACCATAGGGTAGCTTCTAGGGTTTAGCCTCCTTGATCTCGTGGTAGATCTACTCTTGTACTACCCATATCATCAATATTAATCAAGCAGGAGTAGGGTTTTACCTCCATCGAGAGGGCCCGAACCTAGGTAAAAACACTGTGTCCCTTGTCTCCTGTTACCATCCGCCTAGACGCACAGTTCGGGACCCCCTACCCGAGATCCGTCGGTTTTGACACCGACATTGGTGCTTTCATTGAGAGTTCCTCTGTGTCGTCACTTTTAGGCCCGATGGATCCTCCGATCATCAACAATGATGCGATCCAGGGTGAGACTTTTCTCCACGGACAGATCTTCGTATTTGGTGGCTTTGCACTGCGGGCCAATTAGCTTGGCCATCTGGAGCAGATCGAAAGCTACGCCCCTGGCCATCAGGTCAGATTTGGAAGTTTGAACTACACGGCCGATCTCCGCGGAGACTTGATCTTCGACGGATTCGAGCCGCAGCCGAGCGCGCCGCACTTTCACGATGGGCATGATCTAGCTCTGCCGCCGAACAGTGCCCTGGAGGCCGCACCCGCATCAGCTCCGACCCTTAATTCGGAGCCAACTGCGCCAATCGAGGATGGGTGGTTGGACACCGCCTCGGGGGCTGCAATCTCTACGGCGATCGAGCCGAACACCAGCCCTATTCTCTACGAAGCCCGTGACTCCAAGGAGCCGGACTCCTCTCCAGACTCCGAGCCCTCCGCGCCCTTACCGATCGAACCCGATTGGGCGCCGATCATGGAGTTCACCGCCGCAGACATTTTTCAGCACTCGCCCTTCGGCGATATTCTAAATTCACTAAAGTCTCTCTCTTTATCAGGAGAGCCCTGACCGGACTATGGTCAGCAAGGTTGGGATGCGGATGATGAAGAAATTCAAAGCCCACCCACCACCCACTTCGTAGCCACTATCGATGATTTAACCGACATGCTCGACTTTGACTCCAAAGACATCGACAGTATGGACGCCGATGCAGGAGACGATCAAGAACCAGCACCTATAGGGCACTGGAAAGCCACCTCGTCGTATGATATATACATGGTGGACACCCCAAAAGAAGGCAATGGCGATGGAACAGCGGAGGATGACCCCTCCAAGAAGCAGCCTAAGCGTCGGCGTCAGCGGCGCCGCTCTAAATCCCGCCAAAGCAAAAACGGTGATTTCGGCATGGGAGATAATAACACCCCGGACAGTGCCGAAGACAACCACCTCCAGCAAGATTCAGCACAGGAGGATGGAGAAGCCAGCCCTCATGAGAGAGCGGCAGACAGAGAGGTCGAGGACGATAATTATATGCCTCCCTCCGAAGACGAGGCAAGCCTCGACGACGACGAATTTGTCGTACCGGAGGATCCCGTCGAACAAGAGCGTTTCAAACGCAGGCTTATAGCCACGGCGAGCAGCCTCAAGAAAAAATAGCAATAGCTTACAGATGATCAAGATTTTCTAGCCGACAGATGGACTGAAGTCCTTGCGACCGAAGAGTATGAACTCGAACGCCCCACCAAGAGCTACCCAAAGCGCAGGTTGCTACCCCGATTAGAGGAGGAAGCACCTAAACCTACATCACCAGCATATGATGCGGCCGACCGGCCACCCCGTGGCCGCGACAGAGAGGCCTCTCGGCCCTCCACTCAAGCCGCACCCCGGCGCCTCTCAAAAAATACCAAGGCACGGGAAAATGCGCCAGACCTGCGAGATGTATTGGAGGACAAGGCAAGGCAAACAAGATCGATCTACGGATCGCGTGGGCGCCCCATGACATCAGACGGTAATCGTTACTCCGGATACAGTCAATCCGACCAGGCCGAACACAGTATACAAAGCTCGTTTGAGCTGCGTTGTGATATAGCCCAATACGGAGGCGCCGCACACCCATTATGCTTCACAGATGAAGTAATGGATCATCAAATCCCCGAGGGTTTCAAACCCGTGAACATCAAATCATACGATGGCACAACAGATCCTGCGGTATGGATCGAGGACTATCTCCTTCATATCCACATGGCCCGCGGTGATGACCTACACGCCATCAAATACCTCCCACTCAGGCTTAAAGGACCAGCTCGGCATTGGCTTAACAGCTTGCCAGCAGAATCAATTGGTTGTTGGGAGGACCTGGAAACCGCATTCCTCGACAATTTCCAGGGCACTTATGTGCAACCACCAGACGCCGATGACCTTAGCCACATAATTCAGCAGCCAGAGGAATCGGCCAAACAATTCTGAACATGGTTCATAACCAAGAAAAATCAAATCGTCGACTGTCCGGACGCAGAGGCCCTAGCAGCCTTCAAGCATAACATCCGCGACGAGTGGCTTGCACGGCACCTAGGACAGGAAAAGCCAAAATCTATGGCAGCCCTCACGACACTTATGACCCTCTTTTGTGCGGGAGAAGACAGCTGGCTAGCTCACAGCAAAAACATGACCAAGAGCCCTGGTAATTCGGATACCAAGGACAGTAGTGGCAGGTCATGTCGCAACAAGCAAGAGCGCCGCATTAACGGCGACAATGACAAGGATACGACAGTTAATGCCGGATTCAGAGGCCCTAAACCCGGTCAGCGGAAAAAGCCATTCAAAATAAATACTACGGGCCCGTCCAGTTTGGCCCGAATACTCGACCGCTCATGCCAGATACATGGCACCCCCGAAAAACCAGCCAATCACACCAACAGGGATTGTTGGGTGTTCAAGCAGGCAGGCAAGTTAAATGCCGAAAGCAGAGACATGGGGCTGCATAGCGATGACGAGGAGGAGCCCCGGCTGCCGAACAATAGTGGACAGAAAGGTTTTTCCCCACAAGTGCGGATGGTGAACATGATATACGCAACCCACGTCCCCAAGAGGGGGCGGAAGCATGCGCTAAGGGATGTATACGCAATGGAGCCAGTCGCCCCAAAGTTCAACCCATGGTCTTCCTGCCCGATCACTTTCGACCGAAGGGACCACCCCACTATCATCCGTCATGGCGGATTCGCCGCATTGGTTCTAGACCCAATTATTGACGGATTTCACCTCACTAGAGTCCTTATGGACGGCGGCAGCAGCCTGAACCTGCTTTACCAGGATACAGTGCGGAAAATGGGCATCGATCCCTCGAGGATTAAACCCACTAAAACGACCTTTAAAGGCGTCATACCAGGTGTAGAGGCCAACTATACAGGCTCAGTTACACTTGAAGTGGTCTTCGGATCTCCGGATAATTTCCGAAGCGAGGAGTTAATCTTTGACATAGTCCCGTTCCGCAGTGGCTATCACGCACTGCTCGGACGAACCGCATTTGCCAAGTTCAATGTGGTGCCGCACTACGCATACCTCAAGCTCAAGATGCCGGGCCCTCGAGGAGCCATCACG
Source organism: Triticum dicoccoides (assembly GCF_002162155.2). Classification (NCBI taxonomy): domain Eukaryota; kingdom Viridiplantae; phylum Streptophyta; class Magnoliopsida; order Poales; family Poaceae; genus Triticum; species Triticum dicoccoides. The sequence goes on along the minus strand of NC_041390.1, from coordinate 559,187,531 downwards.
GTCAATGGAAACACCAAACGCTCTCTCCGAACGGAGGAGCATATGGCGGCTATCACAGCGGAAGTACAAAGCAGCCTCTCAAGGCAATTCTCCAGTCCGGCCATTAAACGACTGGACACCGTCAAGCGCGGCCGGGGTAACCTACAACAAGACCGCCTGGCACGTTCCGAGCAAGCATAGCAATGCGGCCCCAACCGCAGCCCTCGCGAACGTGCGAAACCAGTGTTGCGCGTACATAACTACGCGCTGGAAATACCATGGGCACAGGGGGAGGGGCACCATCACGGCACGCCCGAAACGCGCCTTAAACCGCACTAGGGGCTGCCGATTTTTTAATTTTCTCTTATTTTCAGGACTCCATTCTTCGGAAGGCTTGCCCAGCAGTACAATTGCCGCACAAACGATACAACCAGGGAAGCAGAAAGCTACGCCGCACTATGGAACTCTAAGGTGGTCTCTATAACGAGCAGTATACCTGTTTCACATACCATTCCGCAGCTCGCCCCTGGAAAGGACATGTTAAATAGTCCCATCTTTTGCTTATCGCACTATTTGTATCATTCTGCTTTGATCGCAGCTTTTTTAAATAAACAATGCATAGCTTCCGTCTATTATTGCATTACTCTTTTTTACGAATATATGTTCATTAATGACATGTTGCACACGTACACTTTGGTACAGCCAATACGCCAGGGGCTTAAGTACCCCACAATACGGTGTGAGAAGTCCGAACACTTTCACAAGTGTGGCACCCTGAACTTATAGCACTATATGCATCGGCTCCGAATCATGTCTTGGGTCAATAGTTGGGTTTGCCCGGCTCCTATGTTTTTGTACCTTACGTTCCGTTATATCAGCTAAGGTAGCACTAGGAGAACTACTGCGATTGTGCCCCAGTTGAGCTGGGCAAAGCACCTCAGCAGAGAAAGCTAAAACTGACCGTCATGATGAGGCGAGAGCTGGTCGCTGTTCAAGAGGTTTTTGAGTCCCTAAAGACTTATGCCGCTTAGAGCGAGGAGTCGTCTTTGTCCGGCCCAGGCGTGGATAGCGCCCCGAACTCGGTCTTCTAAACACTAGGGGCATCGCCGAAATTTAAAGTTACAGAATTCTATGGCTAAGTGAGAGTGTTCAAGCATTATAGTCTGATTGCCTTGTTCGTTGTGTTGAGCGCCTCCCTCGAAGGACCCAAGAATGGGAAAAAGAGCGCTCATATTTATCCCGAACACCCCAGCACTCGTGGCATGGGGGCAGAAGCCGACGACTCGCCATCTCTCAAATTTGATAAACGGCCGCACAGAAGGTAATATTTTAAATTCAAAAGCATTGCTTAGCGCATATGAACAAGTTTTCAGCGCACAGGATCACAAATGCGAGTTTACTCAAAAATTACATCTTTGGAGCATTCATCCGCTATAAGGCGGGCACCCTTCAGGACACCCTCATAATACGCTTCCGGGACGCGATGCTCCTTGCCCGACGGTGGCCCGTCCTTCACCAGCTTCTCCGCATCCATCTTGCCCCAGTGCACTTTAGCACGGGCAAGCGCCCTACAGGCACCTTCAATGCAGACGGAGCGCTTGATTACTTCAAGCCATGGACAGGCATCCACCAGCCGCCTCACCAGCCCAAAGTAGCTCCCAGGCAGAGCCTCTCCAGGCCAAAGCCGAACTATGAGGCCCTTTATGGCCTGTTCGGCCACCTTGTGGAGCTCGACCATTTGCTTCAGCTGGTCGCTCAAAGGCACCAGGTGTCCGGCCTCAGCATACTGAGACCAGAACACCTTCTCTGTCGAGCTCCCCTCCTCGGATCGGTAGTAGGCGGCGGCATCAGACGCACTGCGGGGCAAATCTGTGAATGCTCCTGGAGAGCTCCGGACTCGGGTAAGTAACAAGTAATTCACTTTCACGTGCTTGCTTTGCATAATGAATGCCTTACCCTCCGCTATCTTCTTCATCGCTTCAATTTCTTGGTGGGCTTTCTGGGCTTCGGCCTTGACAGACTTCGCACTTTCGAGGGCTGCTGCAAGCTCGGACGCTTGCGTCTTTGAGTCAAGCTCCAAACTCTCGTGTTTTTTCACAAGAGCCTGGAGCTCTTTCTGCACCTCCTCCACCCGCGCCTCCTACTTCCCTCTCTCTGTGCGCTCCGCGGCCGCTCTATTTTCGGCCTCGGATAGCGCTTTCTTAAGGGTTGCCACCTCGGTCGTGGCCCCTATAATAGCACGTTGATCCTGTCATTTTTTGCAACCACATCTTCTCTATATACTTGCGCAAGGTATTACTTACCTTCCCTCTCCTCTAGTTGCCTCTTGGCATGGTCGAGCTCGTTCTCGGACTGCGCGAGGTTTTGCTTCAGCGTATCCACCTCCGCAGTCAATGCAGCGGAGGCCAGCAGCGAAGCCTGCATACGCATATTGACTTGATTATGTTAGACTCCTGCGAATGTTATTAGATCCTCGATTCGGCTTTTCTTTCCGAATGCCGAACAGAGCATCAGGGGCTACTGTCTATGCGGTAATATTTTTACATATTCTTTACTTACCTCAAAGCCTGTTAGAAGGCTGGCACAGGCTTCAGTCGGTCCGCTCTTGGTGGACTGAACCTTCTGGATCACCGCACTCATAATAGTGCGGTGCTCCTCGTCGATGGAGGCGCCGTTAAGCACCTCCAGCAAATTGTCCGGTGCCTCCGGTTGGACGGAGGTCACCGGCTCGGTAGGCTTGCTCCTTTTGGAAGGAGGCTGCCTACCGGAGTCTGGAACCGTTGAAGGTTCCGGCGCGGTGTCCGGCTCAAGGCCGGACTTGGAGCCCTTGGGGGTTTTATCCCCTTTGCGCCTGAAGTCCGGGAGGTCGCCTTGCGGCGCCACCAGGACCACCTCCTCCTGGCTTGGAACCTGTTGGGACAGCACCTCGGCGTCGTCCGTAAGGTGGGGGGAGGTAGCGGGCGGAAGTGAATTCACGTCCGACGAATCCAGGGAGCCGCTCGACGACTCGTTGAGCCCGGCCTTGGGCGGACTGCATAGTCATATTCGGCGTAAGGAGGAGCTGTGCAAGAAAGGAACACTATGAATTGCTCTGGTGTCCGAATACTCGCGATCTCGCCAGGGGCTTGGCCCTGTGCGGCCACTCCTCTTCGCCGTCGTCGGTGTTGGTGGAGTAGTCCAGAGGAAGGGTCTTCCCCTTCTTCGACCCTTCGACCTCCCCAGTTGGGCGGCCTTCCTTTTCTTCCCTCCCCCCGCTGGAGGGGGAGAGGTCTCTTCTTCCTCCTCCTTGTCTTCACGGGAGGAGTGCGTCTTGGAGTCGTCGGATGATGAATCCGACAACTCCAGGCGTCGGGCACTCTTTCGAGTCCCCGTGGCCTTCTTCTTGGCCTTCTTCTCCAGCACCACATAGGGTGCCGGAACCAACAGCTTCGCCAAGCGAGCGTCCGCTGGGCCTTCGGGAAAAGGAGCCGGACAGTTGATCTCTCCGGACGTCTCCTGCCAATCCTGACAAAGGTAAGGGAGCTTAGATCCCACATGGAGTCAAACTATGAAAAACTAATACCCTGTAAAAGGTAAAAACAGCTTACCGCCCTAGCATGACGCTGCGTGCTGAATCCGCGATCCTCGGTAGCGGATGCGGGGGGCCTCGGCGCCCTTGAAAAGCACCTTCCAGGCATCTTCGTATGTCGTGTCAAAGAGCCTGCTCAGAGTTCGGTGCTACGCTAGGTCGAACTCCCACAGGTTGAAAGCCCGTTGTTGACACGGAAGGATCCGGCGGATGAGCATAACCTGGACTACGTTGACAAGTTTGAGCTTCTTGTCCACTAGGGTTTGGACGCATGTTTGGACCCCGGTCAGCTCTCCTTTTTTACCCCATGATAGGCCCGTCTCTTTCCAGGAGGTGAGCCGCGTAGGGGGTCCGGATCGAAACTCGGGGGTTGTGACCCATTCAAGGTCGTGCGGCTCAGTGATGTAAAACCACCCCGATTGCCACCCCTTTAGGGTCTCCACGAAGGAGCCCTCGAGCCATAGGATGTTGGGCATCTTGCCCACCATGGCGCCTCCGCACTCCGCCTGGGTGCCGCGCACCACCTTCGGCTTGACATTGAAAGTCTTGAGCCATAGGCCGAAATGGGGGCGGATGCAGAAGAAAGCCTCGCAGATGACGATAAACGCCAAGATGTTGAGGACAAAGTTCGGGGCCAGATCGTGGAAATCCAGGCCATAGTAGAACATGAGCCCCCGGACAAATGGGTGGAGAGGGAAGCCCAGTCCGCGGAGGAAACGGGGGAGGAACACCACCCTCTCGTGGGGCCTAGGGGTGGGGATGAGCTGCCCCTCTTCGGGAAGCCGGTGCGCAATGTCGTTAGACAAGTATCCAGCCTTCCTTAGTTTTTTTATGTGTCCCTCCGTGACGGAGAAGACCATCCACTTGCCTCCCGCTCCGGACATGGCTGGAGAAGGTTGAGGTGGGGTGTGCGGACTTGGGCGCTGGAGCTCGAGTGCGCGGAAATGGATAGGCAAAGGAGGAAGAAGGCGTGGATGAAAAGGTGGATCCTTATCCCCTTATATGGGTGGACGCGACTATGCGTCCCCACCAGCCTGGTAAAACTCGCTTATCTCCCAAGCGCCATAATCAATGGCAAGGGTTGGGTTACCCACGCCCGTATTGATGAGAATCCCGGAATAAGGGGACACGATCTCTGCTTTGACAAGACGTGCCAAGGAAACCGCCTCGCTAAACGCGCTAAGGTGGGACAGTAAAGCGATTTGAATAAGGACTTGGCCGTGGTGTGATGTCACGCTACAGAATACGTCAGCAGATTAGATTTGTGTAAATATTATTCTCTCTAGGCAATTTGTGGAAACTTATTTTGCAGAGCTGGACACTACCTTTGTGTTCAAAATCTTCTATGAAGTACTTGGAGGAGGAACCCGCCTTGCAATGCCGAAGACAATCTGCGCGCCGGACTCGTCGTCATTGAAGCCTGGTTCAGGGGCTACTGAGGGAGTCCTGGATTAGGGGGTGTCCGGATAGCCGGACTATACCTTCGGCTGGACTCCTGGACTATGAAGATACAAGGTTGAAGACTTCGTCCCGTGTCCGGAAGGGACTTTCCTTGGCGTGGAAGGCAAGCTTGGCGATACGGATATGTAGATCTCCTACCATTGTAACCGACTCTGTGTAACCCTAGCCCTCTCCGGTGTCTATATAAACCGGAGGGTTTTAGTCCGTAGGACGAACAACAATTATACCATAGGCTAGCTTCTAGGGTTTAGCCTCCTTGATCTCGTGGTAGATCTACTCTTGTACTACCCATATCATCAATATTAATCAAGCAGGAGTAGGGTTTTACCTCCATCGAGAGGGCCCGAACCTGGGTAAAAACATCGTGTCCCTTGTCTCCTATTACCATCCGCCTAGACGCACACTTCGGGACCCCCTACCCGAGATCCGCCGGTTTTGACACCGATAATGGGCTTCTGCCAAAATTTGTTGCTTTAGTTCTTCTTTGTTGGGCACACATAGCCTTCTTTTGTACCATAGGATTCCTTGCTCATCAATGGTAAACTCAGATGCCTTGCCTAAGTCTACCTTCCTTTTAATTCCTTCAATGCTGGGGTGTCCTTTCTGAGCTTCTTTGATCTGAGATTCCAACGTGGGCTTTACTTCTAGCTGAGCAACAGTCCCTTCCGTGACTAGAACCATGTTGAGTTTGGCAAACTCCTGGTTGAATTCATGATGTGGAAATCGCACACTGTCATTGTCGATGCATGGGTTTCGACTGAGGGTGTCTGCCACAACATTTTCTTTACCCGGGTGGTAATGAATCCCCACATCATAGTCCTTAATTAATTCTAGCCAGCGGTGTTGCCGTAGGTTCAGTTCTGGCTATGGGAAGATATACTTAAGGCTTTTGTGATCCGTATATACCTCACATTGGTTACCAAGAAGGTAATGCCGCCATTCCTTAAGTGCATGTATCATGGCTGCCAATTCCATGTCATGGGTAGGATAATTCTCTTCGTGTCGTCGTAGTTGCCTTGAAGAATACGCTACGACATTTCTCTCTTGCATTAAGACACACCTAATGCCCTCTCCTGATGCGTCACAGTATATATATCAAAAAAATTGTGTACATCTGGCATGGTCAGAGCGGGTGCGGTTGTTAATCTCTTCTTTAATTCCTCGAAACTTTTCTCGCATGTCTCGGTCCATTCGAACTTTTTATCTTTCTTGAGCAACTGAGTCATGGGTTTGGCTATGGTGGAGAACCCTTCAATAAATCGTCGGTAGTAGCCAGCCAAACCAAGAAAACTTCTGACTTCTGTTACGCTGGTGGGTTGCTTCATTCCCAAGACATCTTTTACCTTGCTTGGGTCCACTGCTATTCAATCCCGTGTCAGAACATGTCCTAGAAAGCCAACTTCTCGTAACCAAAATTCACACTTACTGAATTTGGCATAGAGTTGATTTTTCCGTAATTCCTCAAGGACTATCCGAAGATGTTGCTCACATTCTTCCGGTGTCTTGGAATAAATAAGTATATCATCAATGAACACAACCACAAACTTATCCAAGTATTTCATAAAGACCTTGTTCATGAGATGCACAAAATAAGCAGGAGTGTTGGTTAATCCAAAAGGCATCATAGTGAACTCGTACAATCCATATTTGGTGGTAAAGGCAGTCTTTGGTACATCTGACGGTCGGATCCTTAATTGGTGGTAGCCTGATCTCAAGTCTATTTTTTAGAACACCTTGGCTTCAGCCAGTTGGTCGAACAAGCCATTGATCTGCGATGGTGGATATTTATTTTTGATGGTGACCTGGTTGAGTGCCCTATAATCAATACACAACCTTAAGGTACCATCCTTTTTCTTGGCGAATAACACCGGTGATCCCCATGGTGACGAGCTGGGTCGGACATAACCTTTCTCCAATAACTCCTTGATTTGCTTCTTTAGCTCAACCAGCTCTGTTGGTGCCATGCGGTACAGCTTCTTATAGATGGGTGCCATTCCGGGTGCTAGTTCAATAATGAACTCAATCTCATGATCCGGTGGCATGCCTGGTAGATCCTTAGGGAAAATGTCTGGATATTCACATACCACAGGAACTTTGCGTAAGTCTGTCATGTCCACTTGAGTTAATTTTCCCTGCGAGGTGGACATTCTCCTTGTACCAACCTTTACTGCTTTCCCTTGACAGTCTGTGAGAGTTACTATACGGCTATAGCAGTCTATAAAACCTTTATTTGCAGTCAACCAGTCCATTCCCAGAATGACATCCACATCGACTGCTTCCAACACAATAAGGTTGGCTAAAAACTTCGTTCCTTTGATGTTAATGCTCACATCCTTCCAGTACCATTGCGTACTTTGCTTTGGGACTGAATAACCATTGAATTTTCCAATGGCGAAAAAGAAAATTGATTCTTCTAGGAAAATCTTTTAGAGATGCACGAACGGGAAGCTCCGGAATCAAATAAAACTGTAGCATTAATTGTGTTGGCAGGGAACATACCAAACACGATGTCTGGTGCATTCTGGAATTCCTCAAACGTCACATAATTAACATGTCCCTTTGTTTGATTGTTATTTTCGTTGTTGTGTCGTGGGGCTGCGTTTGTCCTGCAGCCGTTGTTATTGGGTCTTGGAGCATTATTTCCCTGTTTTGGGCACTACCTAGCGTATGCCCTTCCGCACCATAGGCGTAGCAAGTAATGCCAGGACGGTACACGGTTTCCTTGGCCCGATTGTTGAAAGTGCTGCGATTCTGTTGCGGTCGTGGTGTCGGTACTGCTGGTCGAGGTATCACAGTCTTCTGAAATTCATTTCGGGGCCTGTTGTTGCGGACCGGTGCTGACTAGTTCATATGGCGCTTGCGAATCTCATTTAGGTTGTGGTGCTCATTTTCCAGAATAATAGCCTTGTCTACCAGTGTCTTGAAATCTGGAAAGGTGTGAACCACCAGTTGGCACTTCAGAGATGGAACAAGTCTGTCCAGAAATTTTTCCATCTTTTTGTTCTGTGTCATGTACTCATCATTGGCGTACCGAGCTAGCTGAGTAAATTGGTCCAGGTACTGGGTTACCCTTATGCCCCGTTGCTTGTGATCCTCAAACTCTCGTTTCTTTAACTTCATGATACTATTGGTGATATGGGCTCCCCGGAAGTTTTCCTTGAATTGCTCCCAGGTCATGTCCCCTCCATTGGGATGCGTGTGGCATAGATTTTCCCACCATGATGTTGTTGTACCAAAAAAGTAATGCGGAGCATATATACTTTTTCCTGGTCCGTACATTGGGCTATGACCAATTTCCTTTCAATGTCACTTAGCCAGTCGTCTGCCTCCAGAGGTTTATCTGCGTGAGAAAATACCGTTGGATTGGTCTTCTGGAGTTCAGATATTTTTGACCTGGGTTGGTGTTGTCCTTGGTGATTCCCCATATTTATCTAGTGTTGCATCACTTCCTGGTGCTATTGCTGACTTCGCTCGTATAGACGGAACACTTGTGAAAATGCAGCATCATTGCTTTGTTGACTTGTCTGTCCAGGTGTGAAATTGTTTCCCATCTGCGCAAAGTTGTCCTTTGGCGGAATGGGCATAGAACGAGTCTAGGGACGATGCATTTTCTTTTTGGGGTATTTGTGTAACATGATGAGAAAAGAATTTCCAAGGAGAAAAACAAATCTTTAAGAAACTGAAAAATAAACTTCCCCAAGACGCAAGTACACCAAGACATATTATACATGCAAGTTCTAATTATACAATATGCATGCCGCCGCCGTATACTACATATCCGCTTATTAAAACTAGCGCACTGCTCTAACTTCTAGCGTGCCGCAGTCTGAGTCTACTATTTGCTATCTTACAAGGGAGGAAAAAGACAGAAGATAACTATTTTACACTACATCTCCTTAAGGGTGGCTACGGCGTAGCTGCCTTGGCTGCCATCATGGAGTATCTGAGATGTCATAGGCCCTGCTGAGTGTGAGTACCAGATGAGGTGCTGAAGACTTGACCTCCTCATCCTCCTCGTGTATGGTCTCCAGTCATGCAGTCGTTGATGCCACGCCCGCTCGCAGTGGCACTGTGCTTGTTGGTGGTGACGCTCTAACGGGAATGGGTGCAACCAAGCGACTAGCTTCGTTGCTCAGGGATGGGCATCAAAATGCAGAATAAGTAGAAGGGATATATGGTGGAGTCGGAATGCGTGGAGCACGTGGTGACGGAGAACGGATCTCCCTCCTGCGAGGTACTCTCGCACGAGCTAAGTCCATTTGTACAATAAGATAGTCATCCACCAGTGAGGTGAAGACTGATTCTAGGGCCATGATGTATTGAGCCAGGGGTTCGATTGCCTCGTCCCTTTCTTCCGCGGTGCACAAGAAAGCATAGTGACTTGTGTACAGAACATGGCATGGCAGGTAATAGTAGGGACGGGTCTACATGACTGGAAGCATGTCCCTAAGATGAGCAATGGCTTCACGAGCGGCCATCTGGACAGCATGCCTCTCACTAGGCATGACTCTCCCAACAAAGCGGTAGTTGCGGTGGGGCTCGGCGGATTCACCCTGAATATATACCGAGGCCTGGTACATGGTCAGGGTGCCCGTGATCCTGTCCGGGAAGATGGTGTACTCTGGACGGTTTGGTGATCGCACTACAACTCTAGCGATGATGAAAGAAGACGGGAGAATCCCGCAGGCTCGTTGGCGAATATCTGGGTCGGACAGCTGCCGCCAGACATCTACAACAGTATAAAAAAATCCAAATAGTCATATCATAGGTATATGATGACTAAGGAAAATCTGTTACAATGCACAAAACGCATGCTAAGAAAATGTTAGGACTGATCCTACTACTAGCTAACGCACCTAGGGCTTCCTATAGTCAGCCTGGCTCTGATACCAAGGTTTGTCAGGCTCACTTCCGTAATAAATCACAGAATAGCCCAAAGTCCCACCAGCCCCAAGATCAGGACTGCTGGTGGACTTCCTTGACATAGATAACCAGTACACACATAATATTACATCGAGTTGAGCCAGAGTGCTCTACAATCTGGTACAAACTTGTAAAACAGGTGGCGGTGGAATATGACAGTGGGTGACGGTGATATAACACCGATACAATAAAGTAAGCCAAGCGTCGGGGTGAAGCACTAGTGGATGATACACATGGTAGACTCCAAATCCACAGGTGACTGACTGGGAACACCTCTATGTCTTGGGCTCGCTAGCGCAATCCTCCTATGCAAGCTCGTCCTCCTCCAGGTCTAGCCAAGACAATAGCCAGGGACAAGCCTATGAGTATGTTGGAATGTACTCGCAAACATTATGAACAAAAGGTATAACGAATGAAAATGCTCATGATAGGCTATGCTAAATGCACATGTTGACTGGAATTAAATCATGACATGATAATGTGGATCTGATGTGGATAAATAATCAAATAACAGTAGTGATAGCCAAGAAATTCAAAGTGGAACATCGGGCGTTAGACCACCCGAGAAATTCCAAGAAAACCGCCAAATGGGTGTCTGAAAGCGACGCCTCGTAAGGTCTTGAAAAGAAATGACAAACGGGTGTCTAAAAGAGAATCGGGCGAGACAGGACTGCCCGAGAACTCAAGCGACGCCACATAAGGTCTTGAGAATAAAACTGAGTATCCGGGTAGTCTAGCCATCCCAAGTGATACTCAGAAAACAAAATAAAGTTGAGTGCACGGGTAGTCTAGCCATCCCAAGTGACACTCAGTACAATTGAATAAGAGAATTGGGTTAGTCCATCACATCAATAATATGCATAACAATGTTATCCGCCACAGCCTCGGTGGCGACCACAATTATCCTGCAAGATGGATCAAGCTCAATTTAATTATTTTCCTCCAAAGATCGACACCAGGACCGATACTTGACCCTTCCCAACTATGCCCTTGACCGTGGACATGGCTATTCAAATAGATGTAACTCTGCAGAGGGTGTACTCTTTACCCATATGTATGGAATTTCTGTAGCCAATGCTTAGACCTTGACTAATTTCCATTACGGTTTTTGGGTTGGAAACACACCTAACCAGCACACACCAGAATAACTTTCCGGATACCCGGAATCACCCAAAGCATCTTTCAAGAAAAACTCTAAGTCGGGGAGACCATCGTCTTGAATAGCATGGGATCACTATTAATACACATGGATTACAAGGGGTGCCCCCCTCTCGGCCCAGCGGATACACCCATGCCCCTTGACCCGATGACTGGCATTAGTCCATGGTCGTGGAACCCTCATCGTGGCCTCTCTAAGTGGTGTGTACACGGAAAGGGGTTAACAACTTACTAAATCATACTCCCCTTGCGGGAAGACAAGTGGCAGCACGATGTGTAGTTAGGCTTAATGGAACAAGACTCGATTCTAGGTCGACTCAGGAGGTGTTGTTATTAAGACTGGCATGTCCCACATGCCATAGTGACACCATCGTGCCGTAACACAGTCCGTGCCCATCGGCACGTCCAAGGCAGGAAATACACTCTTGGATTCTTACCACATTCATACGTTAGCAAAAAGAAATATGATGAATGCAATAGTGCTCACATGACATGCAACAGGGTTCATGCAATAGTGCTCAAATTGACATGACCGATGCATGCTTCTACTATTACTACTATACGGTGCAAAACTACTCTGATGCAACCATGAAGGTAATACATTATAACCCATGTCCAATATGCTTGCCTTGACCAAAGTAATCAGCAAGAGGTTCTTCAAAACTCCTGGTATAGTCCCCCTCTTCGTTTTCTGAAAATAGAAGTCCAAATTCAACTTTTTTATAACCGCACAAAAAGTTGTCCCAAATTATTTTTAAATAAATACTAAAATAAACTAGAGTGAAAAACAAGAATTTTAGAAAAATAAACAATTGAAATTGATCTATGGTCTAAAAGTTATTAAGGATTCAAAACCAAGGACCTCTTTGTAACAAAATAATTGCCAGCGGGTCCCTGCGGTAATAAGTGAAAACGCCTCGGCCAGAAATACATTTCCCAGAGAAGAAAGCGTAAACCAGAAAAAGACGCTTCCAAAAATAACAGAAAAGAACAGAATACTGACGGCTGGGCCCCACCCGTCAGGTTTGAAATTCAAACGCGCTTTACGCGCGCGTGTACAGAGGGGAGGCGGTGGTCACTGGCGGCGATCGCCGGCATTTCAGGAGGCGGTGATGGTCGGGACGTGTTCGTGGTGGCGCCCGTGTCGGTGGGTGGTGGTGGTCGTCGTGCTGATCGGGGAGGGTGGCGACGGATCAGTAGTCAGAGCCGAGGGAGAAGACCTTCTCAAGGTCGAGGTGATGTGCGGGAGGTAGATTGGGATGGTGGTGGAGTGGTGTGGGTGATGAACAAGGCTCGGGGTGGCCTTTTATAGGCGGTCCGAGCAGGTCAGCGGCAGAGTGGATCACGCCGGAGTTATTCCGGCCAACGAGGTAGGTTTTGACGGCGGTCAGGGGCGGTGAGGAGTGGATGAGGTCGAGAGAATACTCTAGAAGCAATAACATGGGCGGAGCTGAGTCCTACGGCCTTATCCACGGCGAGGTGTCCACGCGGGTGTGGCGGCAGCGATCGGCTCCGGCGGCTGCCAGCCAGGCGCGGGGCGGTTTGGGCGGTGGGTCAACATCGTAGAAGAGGTGTCGCGTGGAGAGGTGGTAGGCAGGGGAGCAGTATGTGAGTGAAGGCGCTGGTCAGCGAGCTGGTCCGCTCGGCCGCCGCTGCCGAGGGCGGTGGCAGGTGCACCGGCCAGCCACTATGCTGGTCGGCGGCGAGCCACTGACCAGAGGGGTCCGGGCATCTCATTTATGCCTCGGGTAGACGACATTGCGCAGGGAAGTGGAAGAGGAGAAGTGCACGGCATTGATCTCCCTCTCTCTCTGAACTTCTGTTACCTCTAAATTTTACTGAAACTTTTTGACAGTGGTGAACAATGCACGGAAGGTGTTTGATAAAATTCCAGAGAGCTCTAGGCATTTTAGAAAATGTTGAGAATATTTGTGGTGATGTTTCTGTGCATAAGAGAGTGTCTGGACAAATTTCAGAATTTTTGGAGCAAGGAAAATTAGGTTTTGACCATGAAATGTGAATCTGGTCCAAATTTGAATTGCATGGAATTTGAAGATTTTGAACTGTGGAACCCCATTTTTTGGTGAAATGGGTTGTGGGTACTGTCTAGTTTCTGGTGTAATTTTTGTGGATGCAGAGGAGTTACCTAGAATGTGGCTCCTTTGTAAACAAAAGAAACCATGATAAATATAAATTCCACCTTGGGAATTCATTAAATATGAAGAAAAATATTTTTGTGGAGAAGTGAGGTGTTGGACACTGTCCTAGAAAGTGAGGAAGACTAGGATAGGAATTTAGAGTGACAGAATAGACTTTTGGGATGAGTTAGAAGTGCTTGAAAAGAGTGAAGTGACCAAATCCTTGGAATATTTTTAAATGCCACAAAAATTCTTCTAACCTAAGAAATGTTTTTGATATTAGACAAAATAACCAAACCAAAGACTCATCCAAATAAATGAACCATTTTGAAAATAAAATTTAAAACCCAAGGGATAATTTTGGGTGTTACAACACCTACCCCTCTTAAGAAAAATCTCGTCCTCGAGATTTCAACTGTCCCTCAAACTAGTACGGATATTCAGTCCTGAGGTGATCCTCTCTTTCCCAAGTTGCTTCTTCCTCGGTATGATTACTCCACTGAACCTTATAAAATTTTATCACGCTCTGTCGGTTCCTCCGTTCAGACTCCTCCAAGATTTTTATCGGGCGCTCCTTATATGTAAGGTCTGGTTGAAGATCCAGGTCCTGGTGTTGGACTTGTTTGTCTGGGTTTCTAACACATCTCCTTAGTGGTGATACATGGAACACGTCATGAACATCTGACAATTCAGATGGTAGCTCTAGTTGGTAGGCAACCTTACCTCTCCTTGCAATTATTCTAAATGGTCCAACAAACCGTGGTGCTACCTTTCCTTTGACCTTAAATCTATATAGTCCTCTCATTTGGGATACCCTGAGGTACATGACCTGATGATGTTTCTGGTCTTAATAGCTTTTCTGACGGCTCTGAGCTGTTTTCAGTCTGTCCCGAATAAGTTCACTTTCGTTTCTGCTTCCTTGGTAACTTTCGGGCCAAAGATTCGGCTATCTCCGGTTTCAAACCAATTGAGTGGGGTACGACATCTTCGGCCATACAGTGCTTCAAAGGGTGACATCTTTAGACTTGCTCGATAGCTGTTGTTGTATGAGAATTCCACGTATGGCAAACTATCCTCCCAACTGGATCCATAAGTAAGAACACAAGCTCTCAGCATGTCTTCCAATATTTGGTTTACCCGTTCAGTCTGTCCCCCTGTTTGTGGGTGATATGCTTTACTGAAAACCAGTTGCGTTCCTAGGACCTTCTGCAGGTGATCCCAAAACCTTCAGATGAACTGAGTGCCTCTGTTGGAGACTATGGTCTTGGATACTCCGTGTAGGCAAACAATTCGAGAGAGGTATAACTTAGCAAGCCTCTGAGTTGAGTATGTTGTTTTTACCGGAATGAAATGTGCCACCTTGGTTAATAAATCCGTGATAACCCAGATAGCATCATTCCCGTGTCGTGATCTCGGTAATCCGACAATAAAATCCATTCATATTTCGTCCCACTTCCATTCAGGTACTCTGAGTGGCTGCAATAATCCGGCTAGCCTCTGATGTTCTGCCTTTATACGCTGACGCGAGTCACACTGTGTAACATACACATCTATATCCCTTTTCATCCCGTCCCACCAAAAGTTCTCCTGTAAATCCTTGTACATTTTGGTTCCTCCTGGGTGAATGGAGTATGGTGTTGTATGGGCTTCTGCCAATTTTTTTTGCTTTAGTTCTTCTTTGTCGGGCACGCATAGCCTTCTTCTGTACCATAGGATTCCTTGCTCATCAATGGTAAACTCAGATGCCTTGCCTAAGTCTACCTTCCTTTTAATTCCTTCAATGCTGGGGTGTCCTTTCTGAGCTTCTTTGATCTGAGATTCCAACGTGGGCTTTACTTCTAGTTGAACAACAGTCCCTTCCGTGACTAGAACCATGTTGAGTTTGGCAAACTCTTGGTTGAATTTATGTTGTGGAAATCGCACGCTGTCAATGTTGATGCATGGGTTTCGACTGAGGGCATTTGCCACAACATTTTCTTTACCCGGGTGGTAATGAATCCCCACATCATAGTCCTTAATTAATTCTAGCCAGCAGCGTTGCCGTAGGTTCAGTTCTGGTTGGGTGAAGATGTTGGGGACGTAGTAATTTCAAAAAAAATTACCCACACGCAAGACCATGGTGATGCATAGCAACAAGAGGGGAGAGTGTGTCCATGTACCCTCGTAGACCAAAAACAGAAGCGTTAGCACAACGCGGTTGATGTAGTTGTACGTCTTCACGATCCGACCGATCAAGTACCGAACGCACGGCACCTCCAAGTTCTGCACACGTTCAACTCGATGCCGTCCCTCAAACTCCGATCCAGCCGAGTGTTGAGGGAGAGTTTCGTCAGCACGACGGCATGGTGACGATGATGATGTTCTACCGACATCGGGCTTCACCTAAGCACCGCTACAATATGATCGAGGTGGATTATGGTGGAGTGGGGCACCACACACGGCTAAGAGATCAAGAGATCAATTGTTGTGTCTATGGGGTGCCTCCTAGCCACGTATATAAAGGAGTAGAGGAGGGGAGGGGCCGGCCCTCTCTATGGCGCGCCCTAGGGGAGTCCTACTCCCACCGGGAGTAGGATTCCCCCTTTCCTAGTAGAACTAGGAGCCCTTCCAAGTAGTAGGAGTAGGAGAGAAGGAAAGGGAAAAGAGAAGAGAAGGAAGGAGGGGGCGCAGCCCTTCCCCCTAGTCCAATTCGGACTAGGCCTTGGGGGGCGCGACCTGCCTCTCTCTCTTTCCCCTAAAGCCCAATAAGGCCCATACACTCCCCGGCGAATTCCCGTAACTCCCCGGTACTCCGATAGATACCCGAATCACTCAAAACCTTTTCGGTGTCCGAATATAGTCGTCCAATATATCGATCTTTACGTCTCGACCATTTCGAGACTCCTCGTCATGTCCCCGATCTCGTCAGGGACTCCGAACTACCTTCAGTACATCAAAACACATAAACTCATAATATAACCATCATCGAACTTTAAGCATGCGGACCCTACGGGTTCGAGAACTATGTAGACATGACCGGGACATGTCTCTGGTCAATAACCAATAGCGTAACCTGGATGCTCATATTGGCTCCTACATATTCTATGAATATCTTTATCGGTCAAACTGCATAACAACATACGTTGTTCCCTTTGCCATCGGTATGTTACTCGCCCGAGATTCAGTCGTCAGTATCTCAATACCTAGTTCAATCTCGTTACCGGCAAGTCTCTTTACTCATTCCGTAATACATCATCCCACAACTAACTCATTAGTTGCAATGCTTGCAAGGCTTATAGTGATGTGCATTAGCGAGTGGGCCCAGAGATACCTCTCCGACAATCGGAGTGACAAATCCTAATCTCGAAATATGCCAACCCAACAAGTACCTTCGGAGACACCTATAGAGCACCTTTATAATCATCCAGTTACGTTGTGACGTTTGATGGCACACGAAGTGTTCCTCAGGTAAACGGGAGTTGCATAATCTCATAGTCATAGGAACATGTATAAGTCATGAAGAAAGCAATAGCAACAAACTAAACAATCAAGTGCTAAGCTAACGGAATGGGTCAAGTCAATCACATCATTCTCCTAATGATGTGATCCCGTTAATCAAATGACAACTCATGTCTATGGTTAGGAAACATAGCCGTCTTTGATCAACGAGCTAGTCAAGTAGATGCATACTAGTGACACTCTGTTTGTCTATGTATTCACATATGTATTATGTTTCCAGTTAATACAATTCTAGCATGAATAATAAACATTTATCATGATATAAGGAAATAAATAATAACTTTATTATTGCCTCTAGGGCATATTTCCTTCAGTCTCCCACTTGCACTAGAGTCAATAATCTAGTTCACATCGCCATGTGATTTAATACCAATAGTTCACATCACCATGTGATTAACACCCATAGTTCACATCGACATGTGACCAACACCCAAAGGGTTTACTAGAGTCAATAATCTAGTTCACATCGCTATGTGATTAACACCCAAAGAGTACTAAGGTGTGATCATTTTTTGCTTGTGAGAGAAGTTTAGTCAACGGGTCTGCCACATTCAGATCCGTAAGTATTTTGCAAATTTCTATGTCAACAATGCTCTGCACTGAGCTACTCTAGCTAATTGCTCCCACTTTCAATATGTATCCAGATTGAGATTTAGAGTCATCTGGATTAGTGTCAAAATTTGCATCGATGTAACCCTTTACGACGAACCTTTTTGTCACCTCCATAATCGAGAAACATATCCTTATTCCACTAAGGATAATTTTAACCGCTGTCCAGTGATCTACTCCTAGATCACTATTGTATCCCTTGCCAAAATCAGTGTAGGGTATACAATAGATTTGGTACACGGCATGGCATATTTTATAGAACCTATGGCCAAGGCATAGGGAATGACTTTCATTCTCTTTCTATCTTCTGCCATGGTCGGGCTTTGAGTCTTACTCAGTTTCACACCTTGTAACACAGGCAAGAACTCTTTCTTTGACTGTTCCATTTTGAACTACTTCAAAATCTTGTCAAGGTATGTACTCATTGAAAAACTTATCAAGCGTCTTGATCTATCTCTATAGATCTTGATGCTCAATATGTAAGCAACTTCACTGAGGTCTTTCTTTGAAAAACTCCTTTCAAACACTCCTTTATGCTTTGCAGAATAATTCTACATTATCTCCGATCAAAAATATGTCATTCACATATACTTATCAAAAATGTTGTAGTGCTCCCACTCACTTTCTTGTAAATACAGGCTTCACCGCAAGTCTGTATAAAACTATATGCTTTGGTCAACTTATCAAAGCGTATATTCCAACTCCGAGATGCGTGCACCAGTCCATAGATGGATCGTTGGAGCTTGCATATTTTGTTAGCACCTTTAGGATTGACAAAACTTTCTTGTTGCATCATATACAAATCTTCTTTAATAAATCCATTAAGGAATGTAGTTTTGTTTATCCATTTGCCAGATTTCATAAAATGTGGCAATTGCTAACATGATTCGGACAGACTTAAGCATAGATACGAGTGAGAAACTCTCATCGTAGTCAACACCTTGAACTTGTCGAAAACCTTTTGCGACAATTCTAGCTTTGTAGATAGTAACACTACTATCAGCGTCCGTCTTCCTCTTGAAGATCCATTTAATCTCAATGGCTCGCTGATCTTTGGGCAAGTCAATCAAAGTCCATACTTTGTTCTTATACATGGATCTCATCTCAAATTTCATGGCCTCAAGCCATTTCGCGGAATCTGGGCTCATCATCGCTTCCTCATAGTTCGTAGGTTCGTCATGGTCAAGTAACATGACCTCCAGAACAGGATTACCGTACCACTCTGGTGCGGATCTCACTCTGGTTTACCTACGAGGTTCGATAGTAACTTGATCTGAAGCTACATGATCATCATCATTAGCTTCCTCACTAATTGGTGTAGTAGTCATAGGAACAGATTTCGTGATGAACTACTTTCCAATAAGGGAGCAGGTACAGTTACCTCATCAAGTTCTACTTTCCTCCCACTCACTTCTTTCGAGAGAAACTCCTTCTCTAGAAAGGATCCATTCTCAGCAATGAATATCTTGCCTTCGGATCTGTGATAGAAGGTGTACCCAACATTTTCTTTTGGGTATCTTATGAAGACGCACTTCTCCGATTTGGGTTTGAGCTTATCAGGTTGAAACTTTTTCACATAAACATTGCAACCTCAAACTTTAAGAAACGACAGCTTAGGTTTCTTGCCAAACCATAGTTCATACGGTGTCGTCTCAACGGATTTAGATGGTGCCCTATTTAATGTGAATGTAGCTGTCTCTAATGCATAACCCCAAAACGATAGTGGTAAATTGGTAAGAGACATCATAGATCGCACCATATCTAATAAAGTACAACTACGACGTTCGGACACACCATTACCCTGTGGTGTTCCAGGTGGCGTGAGTAGTGAAATTAGTTCACATTGTTTTAACTGAAGGCCAAACTCGTAACTCAAATATTTTACTTCTGTGATCATATCGTAGAAACTTTTATTTTTGTTACGATGATTCTCCACTTCACTCTGAAATTCTTTGAACTTTTTAAATGTTTCAGACTTGTGTTTCATCAAGTAGATATACTCATATCTGCTCAAATCATCTGTGAAGATCAGAAAATAATGATACCTGTCGCGAGCCTCAATATTCATTGGACCACATACATCAGTATGTATGATTTCCAACAAATTTGTTGCTCGCTCCATTGTTCCGGAGAACGGAGTCGTAGTCATCTTGCCCATGAGGCATGGTTCGCAAGCATCAACTGATTCATAATCAAGTGATTCCAAAAGCCCATCAGCATGGATTTTCTTCATACGCTTTACACCAATATAACCTAAACGGCAGTGCCACAAATAAGTTGCACTATCATTATTAACTTTGCATCTTTTGGCTTCAATATTATGAAAATGTGTATCACCACGATCAAGATCCAACAAAACATTTTCATTGGCTGTATGACCATAGAAGGTTTTATTCATGTAAACAGGACAACAATTATTCTCTAACTTACATGAATAATCGTATTGCAATAAACATGATCCAATCATATTCATGCTCAACGCAAACACTAAATAACATTTATTTTAGGTTTAACACTAACCCCGAAAGTATAGGGAGTGTGTGATGATGATCATATCAATCTTGGAACCATTTCCAATACACATCGTCACTTCACCCTTAACTAGTCTCTGTTCATTCTGCAACTCCTGTTTCGAGTTACTATTCTTAGCAACTGAACTAGTATCAAATACTGAGGGGTTGCTATAAAAACTAGTAAAGTACACATCAATAACATGTATATCAAATATACCTATGTTCAATTTGCCATCCTTCTTATCCACCAATTACTTGGGGTAGTTCCGCTTCGAGTGACCATTCCCTTTGCAGTAGAAGCACTCAGTTTCAGGCTTAGGTCCAGACTTGGGTTTTTTCACTTGAGCAACAAGTTGCTTGCCGTTCTTCTTGAAGTTCCCCTTTCTTCCCTTTGTCTCTTTACTTGAAACTAGTGGTTTTGTTTACCATCAACACTTGATGCTTTTCTTGATTTCTACCTTCGTCGATTTCAGCATCACGAAGAGCTTGGGAATCGTTTCCGTTATCCCTTGCATATTATAGTTCATCACAAAGTTCTACTAACTTGGTGGTGGTGACTAGAGAATTCTGTCAATCACTATTTTATCTAGAAGGTTAACTCCCACTTGATTCAAGCGATTGTAGTACCCAGACAATCTGAGCACATGCTCACTGCTTGAGCTATTCTCCTCCATCTTTTAGCTATAGAACTTGTTGGAGACTTCATATCTCTCAACTCGGGTATTTGCTTGAAATATTAACTTCAACTCGTGGAACATCTCATATGGTCCATGACGTTCAAAACGTCTTTGAAGTCCCGATTCTAAGCCGTTTAAGCATGGTGCACTAAACTATCAAGTAGTCATCATATTGAGCTAGCCAAATGTTCATAACATCTGCATCTGCTCCTGCAATAGGTTTGTCACCTAGCGGTGCATCAAGGACATAACTCTTCTGTGCAGCAATGAGGATAAACCTCATATCACGGATCCAATCGGCATCATTGCTACTGACATCTTTCAACTTAGTTTTCTCTAGGAACATATCAAAAATAAAATAGGGGAGCTAAACGCGAGCTATTGATCTACAACATAGATATGCTAATACTACCAGGACTAAGTTCATGGTAAATTTAAGTTCAATTAATCATATTACTTAAGAACTCCCACTTAGATAGACATCCCTCTAATCCTCTAAGTGATCACGTGATCCATATCAACTAAACCATGTGTGATCATCACATGAGATGGAGTAGTTTCAATGGTGAACATCACTATGTTGATCATATCTACTATATGATTCACGCTCGACCTTTCGGTCTCAGTGTTCCAAGGCCATATCTGTTATATGCCAGGCTCGTCAAGTTTAACCTGAGTATTCCGCGTGTGCAACTGTTTTGCACCCGTTGTATTTGAACATAGAGCCTATCACACCCGATCATCACGTGGTGTCTCAGCACGAAGAACTTTCTCAATGGTGCATACTCAAGGAGAACACTTGTACCTTGATAATTAGTGAGAGATCATCTTATAAAGCTACCGTCGAACTAAGCAAAATAAGATGTATAAAAGATAAACATCACATGCAATCAAAATATGTGGCATGATATGGCCATCATCATCTTGTGCCTTTGATCTCCATATCCAAAGCATCATCATGATTTCCATCGTCACCGACATGACACCATGATCTCCATCATCTTGATCTATATCAATGTGTCATTACATGGTCGTCTCGCCAACTATTGCTCTTGCAACTATTGCTATCGCATAGCGATAAAGGAATTATTTGGCACTTGCATCTTATGCAATAAAGATACAACCATAAGGCTTCTGCCAGTTGCCAATAACTTCAACAAAACATGATCATCTTATACAAAAACTTATATCTCATCACGTCTTGACCATATCACATCACAACATGCCCTGCAAAAACAAGTTAGATGTCCTCTACTTTGTTGTTGCAAGTTTTACGTGGGTGCTACGGGCTGAGCAAGAACTGTTCTTACCTACGCATCAAAACCACAACGATAGTTTGTCAAGTTAGTGTTGTTTTAACCTTCTCAAGGACCGGGCATAGCCACACTTGGTTCAACTAAAGTTGGAGAAACGGACACCCGCTAGTCACATGTGTGCATAGCATGGTGGTAAAACCAGTCTCGCGTAAGCGTACGCGTAATGTCGGTCCGGGCCGCTTCATCCAACAATACCGCCAAACCAAAGTGTGACATGCTGGTAAGCAGTATGACTTATATCACCCACAACTCACTTTTGTTCTACTCGTGCATATTACATCAACGCATAAAACCTGGCTCGGGTGCCACTGTTGGGGAACGTAGTAATTTCAAAATTTCCTACACACACGCAAGATCATGGTGATGCGTAGCAACGAGAGGGGAGAGTGTGTCCACGTACCCTCGTAGCCGAAAACGGAAGCGTTAGCACAACGCGGTTGATGTAGTCGTACGTCTTCACGATCCGACCAATCAAGTACCGAACGCACGGCACCTCCGAGTTCTGCACACGTTCAACTCGATGATGTCCCTCGAACTCTGATCCAGCCGAGTGTTGAGGGAGAGTTTCGTCAGCACAACGGCGTGGTGACGATGATGATGTTCTACCGACGCAGGTCTTCACCTAAGCACCACTACAATATGATCGAGGTGGATTATGGTGGAGGGGGGCACCGCACACGGCTAAGAGATCAAGAGATCAATTGTTGTGTCTATGGGGTGCCCCCTAACCACGTATATAAAGGAGTGGAGGAGGGGAGGGGCCGGCCCTCTATATGGCGCGCCCTAGGGGAGTCCTACTCCCACCGGGAGTAGGATTCCCCCTTTCCTAGTAGAACTAGGAGCCCTTCCAAGTAGTAGGAGTAGGAGAGAAGGAAAGGGAAAAGAGAAGAGAAGGAAGGAGGGGGCGCAACCCTTCCCCCTAGTCCAATTCGGACTAGGCCTTGGGGGGCACGCGGCTTGCCTCTCTCTCTTTCCCCTAAAGCCCAATAAGGCCCATACACTCCCCGGCGAATTCCCGTAACTCCCTGGTACTCCGATAAATACCTGAATCACTCGGAACCTTTCCGGTGTCCGAATATAGTCGTCCAATATATCGATCTTTACGTCTCGACCATTTCAAGACTCCTCGTGATATCTCCAATCTCATCCGGGACTCCGAACTACCTTCGGTACATCAAAACACATAAACTCATAATATAACCGTCATCGAACTTTAAGCATGCCGACCCTACGGGTTCGAGAACTATGTAGACATGACCGAGACACGTCTCCGGTCAATAACCAATAGCGGAACCTGGATGCTCATATTGGCTCCTATATATTCTATGAAGATCTTTATCAGTCAAACTGCATAACAACATACGTTGTTCCCTTTGTCATCGGTATGTTACTTGCCCGAGATTCGATCGTCGGTATCTCAATACCTAGTTCAATCTCGTTACCGACAAGTCTCTTTACTCGTTCCGTAATACATCATCCCGTAACTAACTCATTAGTTGCAATGCTTGCAAGGCTTATAGTGATGTGCATTACTGAGTGGGCCTAGAGATACCTCTCCGACAATCGGAGTGACAAATCCTAATCTCGAAATACGCCAACCCAACAAGTACCTTCGGAGACACCTGTAGAGCACCTTTATAATCACCCAGTTACGTTGTGACGTTTGGTGGCACACAAAGTGTTCCTCCGGTAAACGGGAGTTGCATAATCTCATAGTCATAGGAACATGTATAAGTCATGAAGAAAGCAATAGCAACAAACTAAACGATCAAGTGCTAAGCTAACGGAATGGGTCAAGTCAATCACATCATTCTCCTAATGATGTGATCCCATTAATCAAATGACAACTCATGTCTATGGTTAGGAAACATAACCATCTTTGATCAACGAGCTAGTCAAGTAGAGGCATACTAGTGACACTCTGTTTGTTTATGTATTCACACATGTATTATGTTTTCGGTTAATACAATTCTAGCATGAATAATAAACATTTATCATGATATAAGGAAATAAATAATAACTTTATTATTGCCTCTAGGGCATATTTCCTTCAGAAGATATACTTAAGGCTTTTGTGATCCGTGTATATCTCACATCAGTTACCAAGAAGGTAATGCCGCCATTCCTTAAGTGCATGTATCACGGCTGCCAATTCCAAGTTATGGGTAGGATAATTCTCTTCTTGTCGTCGTAGTTGCCTTGAAGCATACGCTAGGACTTTTCTCTCTTGCATTAAGACACACCCAATGCCCTTTCCGGATGCGTCACAATATATATCAAAAAAATGTGTACATCTGGCACGGTCAGAACGGGTGCAGTTGTTACTCTCTTCTTTAATTCCTGGAAAATTTTCTCGCATGCTTCGGTCCATTCAAACTTTTTATCTTTCTTGAGCATCTGAGTCATGGGTTTGGCTATGGTGGAGAACCCTTTAATAAATCGTCGGTAGTAGCCAGCCAAACCAAGAAAACTTCTGACTTTTGTTACGCTGGTGGGTTGCTTCCATCCCAGGACATCTTTTACCTTGCTTGGGTCCACTGCTATTCCATCCCGTGTCAGAACATGTCCTAGAAAGCCAACTTCTCGTAACCAAAATTCACACTTACTGAATTTGGCATAGAGTTGATTTTTCCGTAATTCCTCGAGGACTATCCGAAGATGTTGCTCATGTTCTTCTGGTGTCTTGGAATAAATAAGTATATCATCAATGAACACAACCACAAACTTATCCAAGTATTTCATAAAGACATTGTTCATGAGATGCACAAAATAAGCAGGAGCATTGGTTAATCCAAGAGGCATCACAGTGAACTCATACAATCCATATTTGGTGGTAAAGGCAGTCTTTGGTACATCTGACGGTCGGATCCTTAATTGGTGGTAGCCTGATCTCAAGTCTATTTTTGAGAACACCTTGGCTTCAGCCAGTTGGTCGAACAAGTCAGTGATCCGTGGTGGTGGATGTCGTGGTTCTAAGTCTGACAGCAGTGTAGGGGGGTAAGTACGGAGAGGCAAGATCTTAGTTGTGGAGAAGTTGTAAGCACGCAAGGTTTACGAGTTCAGGCCCTTCTCGGAGGAAGTAATAGCCCTACGTCTCGGAGCCCGGAGGCGGTCGATTGGATTATATGAATATGGGTTACAGAGGTGTGAACCCTTGTCTCGGAGGAGGGGTGGCTTATATAGAGTGCGCCAGGACCCCGGCCAGCCCACGTTACAAAGGGTTCAATGTACATTAAGGCAGGGCGTTACTGGTAACGCTAGTAATAAAGTGTTATGCTGACCATAAAAGCTACTTAATGACCGACCGTTAGCGTGCGGAGTGCCTTTAGGTCTCCTGGCCGTCGAGTGGTTGGGTCTTGGTCGAGTGATTGCTTCTTGGTCGAGCGTCTTCGAGTCTGTCGAGTGGAACACCTCCAAGTCGATTGAAAGGTGGTTTCTTCTAGAGATGTTCTTGGGTAGGGCAGTTAGGACAGGTCCATGATCCTACCCTAGGTACATAGCTTCATCATTAGCCCCCGAATGGATCGAGGTTTGAGTGGGGAAGGAGTTGAGAACTTCTCTGACTCGTTTTTCATGCCGTGAGCATATCTTGTTTAAGATCAACGGACCCGAGTGACGACAGCGACTTCCTTTTCAGTCGCCTTGATCCATTCTTAATTCTTCGTCGAGTGGGTTTCTTTACTTGTAAGGCTCCGAGTGATGGTGCGGAGGAGATCTTTGGTCTGACCAATTGTTTGCTGCACGCAGATTTTGTGGGATCTGAATTTTGGGAAGCGCGCGGGACGGGGGAGGCCGCAGTAATCGGATGGGATAGAGAGGAGCCGCCTCGATCCCCGCGCCACATTTTTCGCCACGTATCGCGCGCGCGGTCATTATGGGATTTGACAGAGCCGCCTTGGCCTACCCGTCAGCCACTCGGAAGGGGCCTGATATAAAGCGCCGGACCGGAGTCCCCAAACAGTGCATCTCATTTCCTCTTCTCTTCCTCACGCCCCTCCGCTGCGCTCGCTCTCGCCCCAGGGCCACCGCACCATACGCGTCTTGCCAGCGACAACGGGGAAGGAGAAGACAGCAGCTCTGGAGCGGGCAAAGAAGGCAACAGCGAGGTCGAAGGGGAAGGCGACAAGCCAGGGCGGATCTTCCTCGTGGTCCGGCCTGCCGAGGGGCTGGATCCAGGGTGACTGGATCCACTCGAGGATCTCCCAAGAAGACCTCGACGACTTGGCCGAAGGGGGGCTGATCCCCTATGACTCGGCGCGGCTTCCGGGGAAGGAATCTGAGCCGCAGCCTCGGGAGGGTGAGCGTGTCCTTCTTGCCACCCACGTCGACCGTGGATTTTCCTTGCCCCCTCACCCCTTCTTCCGAGGGTTTCTGAACTTCTTTGGGGCACAACTCCATCATTTTACCCCCAACTCAATCGTTTATCTTGCCGCTTTCATTTCATTGTGTGAGAACTTCCTGGGTTGTCGGCCTCACTGGGGTCTCTTCAAGCATATTTTCACTTGTCGCTCCCAGACAGTGAAAAAGGCTAATCCGAGTGACGAGAGGACCCAAGTGATCCAGATGTGTGGGGGTCTTGGCATCCAGACGAGAGGGAAAAGCTCCTTCCCGGCCATGATTCTTCCCGACTCAGTTCGCGGATGGCAGTCGAGCTGGTTTTACTATAAAGACCAGTCGAAGCCGGGGCAATCGACTGGTCTCCCTCCCTTTACCATGGACCGAGTGGAAAAACCCTCCCCTTTGAAGGTGCTCCCGGAGGAGAAGGCGCACGTGAAGGTGTTGGTCGACCGAGTGGTCCAGCTTATTTGTGACGGGGTCACTGGTATGGATCTCTTGGAGGTCTTCCTTCAGCGGCGCATCCAGCCTCTCCAAGCCCGAGACCATCCGATGTGGATGTATTCGGGTCTTGAAGACTCCACTCGGATCCACCCGGAGGAGGTCGACGACGACACACTGGAGAAGTGGCTGTCTGCCATTACCGGGGATAAGGACAATCCCAGGGGAGCCAGCAGAGTCCCTCCATTCGACCAGTCCCTCGCACCAGAGCAGGTCTGGTTCTGAGTTTTTGCTTGTAATCTGAATTCACTCGCGTAGCTGCCTATATTGCGTCGACTGACTTTGATCTACCTGCTTTCTTTAAGGCCATTATTGAAATGTATTCAATGCCCAATGGGGAGCAAGAGCAAGCTCTGGAAGGCAAGGCGAGTGGCGGCGAAAGTGGCGAGTGGACTTCCGATGGTGAAGGGGATGGAGGAAGCGATGACTCAAGCGGTGGAGAAGAAGTCGAGTCGCCTCCTCGCAGGGAGAGGCGATCCAAGCTTGACCAAGAACGGCCGACTGCCCGTGACAAGGCAACTGCTCCGGCTGGTCAGTCTTCGAAGTGCCCTCGGATCTCTTCACCAACCCCGACTGAGAAGGCACCAAATCACCCCAGAGTTGTAGAGCCGAAGACTCGGAAGGCGTTGCCGAAAATCAAGATTGATATCCCCGTCGCTTCCGCGTGAGTGCCTCTCTTTGCATTCACTCGACGCTCCGCGCTGTTTGTTTTTCTTGTTTTAACTGGACGAACTTTGGAACTGCCAGCGCTGCTACCTCCGGGACCTCAGCTTACAGGGACGAAGATGAGGTGATGGAGGATGCGGTCACTTCTAATCCGGGTATGATCCCTGCCATACTGTCTTTATTTTGGTCGATTCAACTGCAACGCATACCATTGGGTGATGTGAGTTTGACGATTGAACTTTGCATAGCTCCCAACGTTATTGACCTCCCTGATGATGATGAAGATCCCAAGAGGCCTTTGACAAGGAAAAATAGGCGAGCTCCTGCAAGCGAGGCGCTACAGACGACGCCGAGGGCGGAACCAGTTGTTCAGGACACTGGCGACGTCAACCGGGGTTCTGTTTCCTTCGCTGAGCCACTGTCGAGTGCCTTGCCTTCTTCGTCGACTGCTCAGGCTCCTGTCGACCCGTCTTCGGTTTTGCGACCCATCATGTCCCAAAGGACGAGGTGAATGCTGCTAAGGAAGCCATACGCCAGGCGGGCATTATGATGGAGAAGATGAAGACGGTGCGAGACGCCAGCCAAGCCGCCTATGATGCTAGCTCGGCTCTCCAGAGCAACGTTCAGGTTAGTTGGTCGCCGCTTGTTCTGTTAGGATATGCTACATGGGGATTCTTTCCGAAAACCTTTGCATCTGTACACCCAGTGGGTGTGTCGATTGAATTTTTGGACTTGTGGGGGCACGCTGAGTGCACCCGCTGGGTGTAGTCCCCGAGACTACGGTGGACTGCTGGCAGTCGATTGTAGTCTTTGTATTTTGCCGAATGTATAAACCGACCTGGTAGTTTATCTCTTCCACTCGATCTGGTCGAGTGGGATCAGAACCGGTGGGGGCACGCCAAGTGCACCCACTGGGTGTAGTCCCCGAGGCCGCGGTCGACTGCTGGCAGTTGATTGTGGTCTGAGTTCTACTTTCTCTCTTTTTTTACTCCCCCCACTCGACTCTGGCGGACCGGTCGAGTGGGATCAGAACCGGTGGGGGCACGCTAAGTGCACCCACTGGGTGTAGTCCCCGAGACTATGGTGGACTGCGGGTAGTCGACCGTAGTCTTAGTATTTATTGCCTTTGTTGTTGTTTTTTTGCTGTAAAAATAACTTCTCCCCTTTGATTTCAGAAATCTTGTGATCTTGGAGCTCGTTTTGCTGACTTGGAGAAGCAGCGGATTCAACTGAACCTTGACTTCGAGCTGGCCAGGACAGAGCTGCAAAAGGTCAGAGACGGTGCCGCAGGTAAGACGAGTTTGTCAACTGGTCGGTTTTAGGCTTGGGTACCCTTCTGCTATTTCTGAATCAACCATCATTTCTTTGCAGAAAAACTGAGAGAAGCTCTGGCGAAGAAGGATCAGGATTTGGCCGCTGCTCGTAAGGAGGCTGACGACAAGACCGCTCTGGCCGAACAGAAGCTGGCTTCGGTAGGCCAGTTGGAAGAAGAGAATACCAGGCTGAAGACTGCTCTGAATGACTCCAACAAGGAGTGCTCGCGCTGGAAAAAGGCGAATCTCATCCGGGGCGAGAAAATGGAAGGCATTGCTCGCAGGAGGGATGATCTGGAGAGTTATCTGAGAAGTCTTGCCAAGAAGCTGTTCATCAAGCTTGAAGGTGCACATTCTGTTCCGACTGACTTTTTTTTGAGTCGACTCATTGTACGAAAATTGACTTATCCTTGGATCGTGAATGCAGAGTTTTGCCAGAACTTTGAAGAGGAGACTGGGCGGATCGAGCCTGGTTTGGATCCAATCAACTCTCCTGTGAAAGATGAAACTGCCATGAATCTGCTCCGTCTGGAATCTCGCATCGACAGTGCCGTGGACTACTTGGCTCGACTGAAGGTCGCCATGTCGCGGATTGACCCGGCACTTTGGCCAGAGGCTGTGCTCCAAAATGATATCGAGTCCCTGCTGACTCGACTAAATGAAATCCTCGACCGAGTGCAGGAGTGGAAGAAGTCTGCTGCTCGGTGTGGCGCTGACGTGGCTCTGTCTTTGGTTCGTGTCCACTGCAAGGAGGTGCGACAGGACAAACTAGCAGCAATCAAGGTCGCCAACACCCAGAAGCATGACTTCCGAACCTTTATGGAGACTTTCATCGCTGTAGCCACTCGGATAGCCGATGGCGTCGACCTGGATGAGTTCGTCGAGCCTGCTAGCCCTCCTCCGGCAAAGTGAACAAACTCTTATGTCCCACCTTAAATTTTCCTTGGAATGCCGAGTGGTTTTTGTAACCGTTAAACTTTTTCGGGCTGCATGTCCGAGTACTTCGATCTGTGTTTTAGAACCTTTGGAATTTACCCGAACTTGGTTTACTGTTGAATATCTTTATGAATCTCCTGCTGAGTGAACCCATTCTTCATTCGAGACAACTTTTGCATTCGCAGCGCAGCTCCGAAGGAGAGGGAAGCAGTCGACCTATGTCTTGTATTTGTGGCGAAGCTCCCCAGGAGAAGGCGGCGGTCGACCCACACCCTGTTACTGCAGAGTGGGACGGAGCGCACATTGTATTTATGGCAAAGCTACCCAGGAGAAGGTGGCGGTCGACCCACATCCTGTTACTGCAGAGTGGGACGGAGCGCACATTGTATTTGTGGCGAAGCTCCCCAGGAGAAGGTGGCAGTCGACCTGCCCCTCGTCGTCCTTGAGGAATGAGATGTGTTTCGTACTTAGGCGAGTATTGGACCGTAGCTAAGCCCCCGAGTGGGAGGATTGCTCTCCACTCGGTAGGATTTTTTCAAACTTAGGCGAGTGCCGGACTGCAGCTAAGTCTCTAAGTGAGAGAACTTAGGCGAGTGCTGGACTGCAGCTAAGCCCCCGAGTGGGAGGATTGCTCTCCACTCGGTAGGATTTTTTCAAACTTAGGCGAGTGCCGGACTGCAGCTAAGTCTCTAAGTGAGAGAACTTAGGCGAGTGCTGGACTGCAGCTAAGCCCCCGAGTGGGAGGATTGCTCTCCACTCGGTAGGATTTTTTCAAACTTAGGCGAGTGCCGGACTGCAGCTAAGTCTCTAAGTGAGAGAACTTAGGC
>NC_041390.1:559102695-559156857 GCF_002162155.2 Triticum dicoccoides | reverse complement strand
ACGAGTGCTGGACTGCAGCTAAGTCTCTAAGTGAGAGAACTTAGGCGAGTGCTGGACTGCAGCTAAGCCCCGAGTGGGAGGATTGCTCTCCACTCGGTAGGATTTTTTCAAACTTAGGCGAGTGCCGGATAGCAGCTAAGTCTCTAAGTGAGAGAACTTAGGCGAGTACTGGACTGCAGCTAAGCCCCCGGGTGGGAGGATTGCTCTCCACTCGGTAGGATTTTTCAAACTTAGGAGAGTGCCGGACTGCAGCTAAGTCTCTGAGTGAGAGAACTTAGGCGAGTACTGGACTGCAGCTAAGCCCCCCGGGTGGGAGGATTGCTCTCCACTCGGTAGGATTTTTTCAAACTTAGGCAAAATGGATTTGCAGCTAAGTCATCCACTGGGAGATTTCTTACGCAAACAAAAAAAACAATAATAATCACTGGGAAAATTATAACGCTCTTGTCTTTGATAAATAAACTTCAGGAGTTTTTCTTATTTCATCTCATCCGAGTGAGAATTTAAGTATAAAAGGGGCGGAGTAGCTCCGCATTCCAGGCTCGTGGCTCATCAATCTGGTGATCGACATTGTAGAGGTGGTATGCTCCATTGTGGAGGACTCTAGTGACTATGAAGGGGCCTTCCCAAGTAGGGGCGAGCTTGTGTGGTTTCTGCTGATCCACTCGGAGGACTAAGTCTCCTTCTTGGAAGGCTCGGCTCTTCACGTTTCTGGCATGGAATCAACGCAAGTCTTGCTGATAGATGGTCGATCGAATCAAGGCCATTTCTCTTTCTTCTTCTAGGAGGTCGACTGCGTCCTGCCGGGCTTGTTCTGCTTCATCTTTTGAGTAGAGCTCGACTCTGGGAGCGTTGTGAAGCAGGTCACTCGGTAAGACTGCCTCGGCTCCATAGACCAGAAAGAATGGGGTTCTTCCGGTCGATCGATTCGGGGTTGTCCTCAATCCCCAAAGGACTGATGGAAGCTCGTCGACCCATGCACCTGCTGCGTGCTTGAGATCGCGCATCAATCGGGGTTTCAGTCCTTAGAGATTTAGGTCGTTTTCCCTTTCTGCTTGCCCATTCGACTGAGGGTGAGCGACCAAAGCATAGTCGACCCGAGTGCCCTGGGAGGCGCAAAAGGCCCTGAATTTGTCGGAATCGAAGTTTGACCCGTTGTCGGTGATGATGCTGTGCGGAACTCCATATCTGAATATCAACTCTCTGATGAAACTGATAGCGGTGCAAGCATCAAGATTCTTGATAGGCTTGGCCTCAATCCATTTGGTGAACTTGTCGACTGCTACCAGCACATGAGTGTAGCCGCTCCTGCCTGTTCTCAGTGGTCCAACCATGTCCAACCCCCAAACAGCGAAGGGCCAGACGAGTGGAATGGTTTTCAGGGCCGACGCGGGCTTGTGTGGCTTGGAGTAATACTGACATCCTTCACATTTGTCGACTATCTCTTTGGCCATCTCATTGGCTCTTGGCCAGTAGAACCCCGCTTGATATGCTTTAGCCACAATGGTCCGAGAGGACGCATGATGGCCACAGGTCCCCGGGTGGATATCGTTAAGGATCATCTGACCTTCTTCTAGTGTAATACACTTCTGGCCGACCCCAGTCGCGCTTTCTCTATATAACTGTCCCTTTATGACTGTAAAGGCCTTGGATTGACGGACGATCTGTCGAGCTTCTTCTTCGTCTTCTGGGAGTTCTTTCCTTAGGATGTACGCGATGTACGGTTCTGTCCAGACAGGAGTGATAACCAGGACTTCCATGATCAAGTCGACCACAGCTGGTACTTCGACTTCAGTCGGATCCGTGGCACTTTTTGGCTGCGGGGCCTCTTCAGTGAAGGGATCCTCGTGGACTGATGGTGTGTGGATGTGTTCCAGAAACACATTGCTGGGAATGGCTTCTCTTTTGGAACCTATTTTTGCCAGATCATCAGCTGCTTGATTTTTCAGTCGGGGTATGTGATGAAGCTCTAACCCCTCGAATTTCTTCTCCAGTTTTCTCACTGCATTGCAATAACCAGTCATGGCTGGACTTCTGACATCCCATTCCTTCATCACTTGATTGATCACCAAATCTGAGTCGCCATAGACCATGAGGCGACGGACGCCGAGTGAAATGGCCATGCGCAACCCATATAAAAGTGCTTCGTATTCTGCCTCATTGTTAGAGGAATCAAAGTGGATTTGAAGAACATATCTGAGTTTATCTCCTCTGGGAGAGACCAACACCACTCCGGCTCCGGAACCATTTATCATCTTGGAACCGTCAAAGAACATGGTCCAATGCTCCGAGTGGACCTGAGTCGGCAGTTGCTGTTCAATCCACTCGGCGACGAAATCCGCGATTGCCTGGGACTTGATAGCTTTCTTTGCCTCAAACTTGATATCTAGAGGAAGGAGTTCAATCACCCATTTTGCCACTCGACCAGTTGCGTCCCTGTTATGCAAGATCTCTGACAACGGAGTGTCGCTGACGACTGTAATGGAATGATCATAGAAGTAGTGGGCAACTTTCTTTGTGGTCATATAAATCCCATATACGAGCTTCTGATAATGAGGATATCTTTGCTTCGATGGGGTCAAGACTTCAGAAATATAATACACTGGGCGCTGAACTTTGAAGGTTTTCCCTTCTTCTTCCCGCTCGACCGTGAGTACCGTACTGACGACTTGTCCTGTGGCTACAATGTAAAGCAGCAAAGGCTCCTTGCTGATTGGGGCAGCAAGCACCGGCTGGGTGGAGAGCAGAGCTTTGAGTTCTGCGAACGCTGTGTCAGCTTCAGGAGTCCACTCGAACTTGTCAGACTTCTTCATTAATCGGTAAAGAGGTAATGCCTTTTCACTGAGACGAGATATGAATCGACTTAGGGCGGCCAAGCAACCAGTAAGCTTCTGAACATCGTGCACTCGCACAGGACTTTTCATTCAGAGTATAGTACCAACCTTTTCTGGATTGGCGTCGATTCCCCATTCGGAAACGAGAAAACCGAGTAACTTTCCGCCAGGAACCCCGAATGTGCATTTTGATGGATTAAGCTTGATATCAAACCTTCTGAGGTTGGCAAAGGTTTCAGCAAGGTCAGTCAGCAGGTCGGAACCCTTCTGTGACTTGACCACAATATCATCCATGTACGCCTCCACATTCCGACTGATTTGGGTGAGCAAACACTTCTGAATCATCCTCATGAATGTGGCTCTGGCATTCTTGAGGCCGAATGGCATGGTAACATAACAGAAGCACCCGAATGGAGTGAAGAAAGTTGTTTTGATCTCGTCAGGTCCATACAGACGGATCTGATGGTACCCGGAATAGGCGTCTAAAAAAGACAGTCGCTCACATCTCGCAGTCGAGTCGACTATCTGGTCGATGCGGGGGAGAGGAAAATGGTCTTTCGGGCAGGCCCGATTGATATGTTTAAAGTCAATGCACATGCGAAGTGACTTGTCCTTCTTGGGGACCATGACAACATTGGCGAGCCACTCAAAGTAGTAGATTTCTCGAATGAACTCTGCCGCTAAGAGCCGAGCTACCTCTTCGCCAATGGACTTTCTCTTCTGGACGACGGACTATCGGAGATGTTCCTTGACAGGTTTTATTTTTGAGTCGACTCTTAGGCGGTGCTCAGCCAGCTCCCTGGGAACACCCGGCATGTCAGAGGGCTTCCATGCGAAAATGTCCCAGTTCTCACGGAGGAACTAGATGAGCGCTTCTTCCTATTTGGAGTCGAGTGTTGTCGAGATATGAGTTGGAGAAGCGCTGGGGTCGGTCGGGTGGATATGAGCTGTCTTTGTATCGCCAGTCGACTAAAAAGCTGACTCTGTAGCGGGCTTCTTGGCTCGCAACAAATCACTCGGGTCTGCAGTCTTCTGGTATTCCCGCAACTCCACCACTGCCATCTGAGTGTCGGCGATCTTCGAACCTTTCTGAAAACATTCTTCCGCTTTCTTCCGATTGCCCGTAATAGTGATCACACCTTTGGGGCCAGGCATCTTCAATTTAAGATACACATAACACGGTCGGGCCATGAAGCATGCATAAGCCGGCCTGCCCAAAATAGCGTGGTAGGCACTCTGGAAGTCTACAACTTCAAATGTCAACCTTTCTTTGCGGTAATTCTTGGAATCACCGGAAACCACATCAAGAGCAATCTGGCCGAGTGATTCAGCCTTCTTCCCAGGAATGACTCCGTGGAAACTCATGTTGCTGGCGCTGAGTCTGGACATCGGAATGCCCATCCCTTTCAATGTCTCAGCATACAATATGTTCAAACCACTGCCACCATCCATCAAGACTTTGGTCAGTCGAGTGCCTTCAACCACTGGGTCGACCACCAGAGCTTGCCTCCCAGGGGTGGCAATATGCGTTGGGTGATCGGACTGGTCGAACGTGATGGCAGTCTGGGACCATTTCAAATAACTTGGTGTCG
Organism: Triticum dicoccoides; assembly: GCF_002162155.2. Lineage (NCBI taxonomy): Eukaryota > Viridiplantae > Streptophyta > Magnoliopsida > Poales > Poaceae > Triticum > Triticum dicoccoides. The sequence continues at coordinate 559,152,431 of NC_041390.1, read as the reverse complement.
CCGGAGCAACCATATTCACCTCTCGGTTTATGACTTTCAATCGATTTTTGCTCTCAACATCAGCAAAAATCATCAAGGTGGAATTGACTTGAGGGTATCCGTCGTCACTGTCCTCTTTGTCCTCGACCTTGTCCGACCCCTTTTCCTTACCTTTGGTTTGTTTGCCCTGGAACTGCTGGATCAAGAGTCGACACTGTCGAGTGGTATGTTTCGGGTAAATGAAATTACCCTCTTCATCTTTCTTTGTGTGGATGAGACATGGCAAGTCCAACACATCATTTTCGTCCTGGTCTTTAACCTTTTTCGGGTTCCAAGGCCCTTTTGGTTTCCCTTTAAACTTTCCTTGGGTTAAAGCCAAGACTTCTCCGGGAGCCACTGGCTCGGCTTTCTGCTTCTGTTTCCGATTGGAATTGCCCCCGGGTTCTTGGGCGACTGACTTGAGTTTGCCACTCCTGAGTCGATCTTCATCTTCGCCATTAGCGTACTTGGTGGCAATCTCCATCATCCGATTCAGGGACATATCCCTAGTTCGACCGAATTTCAAATTCAGTTCTCTGTACTTGACGCCTTCCTTGAAGGCACAAACTGCTTGGTGGTCAGGCACATTCTCCACCGAGTGATGTAACGTGATCCACCTCTGAATGTAATCCCTCAAAGTTTCATTTGGCTTCTGTACACAAGACCGCAGTTCCGTCAGCCCTGCCGGCCGCTTGCACGTACCTTCAAATGTGGTGACGAAACTCGGGAGAGATCCTCCCAAGTGTAAATGCTGCTAGGTGCTAACTGGTTCAGCCACGCTCTGGCCGAGCCCTCCAACATGAGAGGGATGTGCTTCATGGCCACTTCATCATTGCCGCTGCCGATCTGGACGGCCACTCGGTAATCTTCAAGCCAAGTATTGGGCTTGGACTCGCCAGTGAACTTACTGACTCCAGTCGCCAACCTAAAGTTGGGAGGAATCACAGCGGCCCTGGTGGCTCTACTAAAGCATTCTGGCCCCGAAACATGTACTCTGCTGCTAGTAGGTGCATCTCTGTCGTGACCTTCTCGGTGAGCCCTGTTCCTGTCGACCAAACCCTGGACGAGAATGGATCTCGCGTCAAAGCCTGGCCCTCTGGGGTCGACTGGAATCCTTCGCCCACCACTATGAGAGCGCCTGTCATCCTGCTAGCGAGGCACATACGACCCGCTCCTCGGGGGAGGCGTGGGCACTCGACGTCGACCGTCACGATCGACTCGGTGATCATACTGCTCATGGTTCCCATACTGGTAACGCCGGTCTCCACGTCCCTCACGCCTCGGGGGCGATCTCGGGCTGTGAGCCGACTGGACTGTGTCCGCGACAATGGATCTGCTGTGAATCCTGTTCCGCGACTGAGAAACAGCGGAATTCTGATCTCCTGCTGCCCGGAGTAACGCTCTGATCTGCAGCAAGCCTCTGCCAGCCTCCGACTGGGAAGGTTGAATCGACTCCACTATACGGGCCGCAGCTGCTAAATTCTGAACCGGAGTTCGATATACCTGCGGGGGCGGGAAGAGCTGACGTCGACTGGATTCGGGAATCCGTTGTCGCGCATGCTCGTCGAGTGCTCGCTGGAGGTTCTCCAGTCGAGTGCGCTCGGCCAAGTTTGCCAGGCAGGCGTCCTCCAAGGCGCGAGCCTCGGGGGTCTCTCCAACAATAGGAGTGTGCAGTGCATCCATGTTCCGGCGGCGAAGTTCTTCTCTCTGCAGCGATGTGAGAGGCTGGGGAAGATACTCCTCATGGAGACGCGACGGGTCGCCTCCACCCGCGCCTCTGTCGGTACGGGTAAAACCGGGAGGACTGGGCGGTCCATCGACCATCAGAACCTCCGCCGCCGGATCGTTGCTGTCGCACTCGGATGCGGTCTCTGCGGAGCCAGTCGAACAGGCCGTAGAGGGATTCGTCGGGCTCGATCGCCGCGACCTGGGGGGTGGACGACTGACGCGCCACCGCGTGCCTCACCCACCGCTGAAGTCTCGACCGACCAGAACGCTTGCGCCGGCAGGAAACGGGGAGTGAGGACAACACAGGAGCCGACCGATAGGGGGTCGACAGTTGCCGCAGGAGAACGCCGCGGACACACGCGCTAAAGTGCGTTGCCCCGCGAGCAGGGAGTGCGTCCACGTCGAGCGGAGCCTCCTGGAGCCAAGCAGAGTCGTCGACGATGAACGTGAGCGCGCCGAGACGGATCTCGCGGCCCTCCACCGCTCCGCCGAAAACCATGACGATTCGGGTCGGGAAAAAGTCGCAACTTCTCCAACAAACGCTAAAACACCTGCCCCAAGGTGGGCGCCAACTGTCGTGGTTCTAAGTCTGACAGTAGTGTAGGGGGGTAAGTACGGAGAGGCAAGATCTTAGCTGTGGAGAAGTTGTAAGCACGCAAGGTTTACGAGTTCAGGCCCTTCTCGGAGGAAGTAATAGCCCTACGTCTCGGAGCTCGGAGGCGGTCGACTGGATTATATGAATATGGGTTACAGAGGTGCGAACCCTTGTCTCGGAGGAGGGGGGTGGCTTATATAGAGTGCACCAGGACCCCGGCCAGCCCATGTTACAAAGGGTTCAATGTACATTAAGGCAGGGCGTTACTGGTAACGCTAGTAATAAAGTGTTATGATGACCATAAAAGCTACTTAATGACCGACCTTTAGCGTGCGGAGTGCCTTTAGGTCTCCTGGCCGTCGAGTGGTTGGGTCTTGGTCGAGTGATTGCTTCTTGGTCGAGCGTCTTCGAGTCTGTCGAGTGGAACACCTCCAAGTCGATTGAAAGGTGGTTTCTTCTAGAGATGTCCTTGGGTAGGGCAGTTAGGACAGGTCCATGATCCTACCCTAGGTACATAGCTTCATCAGTGGATATTTATTTTTGATGGTGACCAGGTTGAGTGCCCTATAATCAATACACAACCTTAAGGTGCCATCCTTTTTCATGGCGAATAACACCGATGATCCCCATGGTGACGAGCTGGGTCGGACATAACCCTTCTCCAATAACTCCTTGATTTGCTTATTTAGCTCAACCAGCTCTGTTGGTGCCATGCGGTACGGCTTCTTATAGATGGGTGCCGTTCCGGGTGCTAGTTCGATAACGAACTCAATCTCACGATCCGGTGGCATGCCTGGTAGATCCTCAGGGAAAATGTCTGGATATTCACATACCACACGAACTTTGCGTAAGTCTGTCATGTCCACTTGATTTAATTTTCCCTGTGAGGTGGATATTATCCTTGTACCAACATTTACTTCTTTCCCTTGACAGTGTGTGAGAGTTACTGTACGGTTGTAGCAGTCTATAAAACCTTTATTTGCAATCAACCAGTCCATTCCCAGAATGACGTCCAGATCGACTGCTTCCAACACAATAAGGTTGGCTAAAACTTCATTTCTTTGATGTCAATGCTCACATCCTTGCAGTACCATTGCGTACTTTGCTTTGATCCCGGGGACTGAATAACCATTGAATTTTCCAACGGCGAAAAAGAAAATTGATTCTTCAATGCAAATCTTTTAGAGATGCACGATGGGAAGCTCCGGAATCAAATAAAACTGTAGCATTAATTGTGTTGACAGGGAACATACCAAACACGATGTCCGGTGCATTCTGGACTTCCTCAAACGTCACATGATTAACTTGTCCCTTTCTTTGGTTGTTATTGGGGTTGTTGTGTCGTGGGGTTGCGTTTGTCCTGCGGCCGTTGTTATTGGGTCTTGGAGCATTATTTCCCTATTTTGGGCACTGCCTAGCGTAATGCCCTTCCGCACCACAGGCGTAGCAAGTAATGCCAGGACGGTACACAGTTTCCTTGGCCCGATTGTTGAAAGTGCTGCGATTTTGTTGCGGTCGTGGTGTCGGTACTGCTGGTCGGCGTATCATAGTCTTCTAAAATTCATTTCGGGGCCTGTTGTTGCGGACCGGTGCTGACTAGTTCATATGGCGCTTGCGAATCTCATTCAGGTTGTGGTGCTCATTTTCCAGAATAATAGCCTTGTATACCAATGTCTTGAAATCTGGAAAGGTGTGAACCACCAATTGTCACTTCAGAGATGGAACAAGTCCGTTCATAAACTTTTCCATCTTTTTGTTCCCTGTCATGTACTCATCATTGGCGTACCGAGCTAGCTGAGTAAATTGGTCCAGGTATTGGGTTACTGTTGTGCCCCGTTGCTTGTGATCCTCAAACTCTCGTTTCTTTAACTTCATGATACTATTGGGGATATGGGCTCCCCGAAAGTTTTCCTTGAATTGCTCCCAGGTCATGTCCCCTCCATTGGGATGCGTGTGGCATAGGTTTTCCCACCATGATGCTGTTGTACCAGAAAAGTAATGCGGAGCATATAGTACTTTCCTTGGCAAATTTATTGGTTAGTGACAAGTAAATCAGTTAGTCCAGGAAAGTAAAAGATACATGTAATCAACATAGAGATAGTTTTCTTATTTTACTATAAGGAGAGATATAGACAATCAGGAGAGAGATACTTTCCTTTTTCTAGAGGGCTAACAAGGGAATTATAAGGAAATATAATAAATGCACCTTACATTCTGGAATTTTATTAAAAAAACAAATAAACCTTATATAAAGGAACGGAGGGAGTATGTGGTTAGCGCTAACATTAATATTTGTTATGATATTGATTGCACGCTAGACATGTTGAGTGCTCACTATTGAATCTATTAGGTCATTGGATGAACATAATTTGATGGGCGAGATTAGTTGGATATGTCACTTTGTATCTTTATATATTGGTATAGATGTAAATTTAGGGAACCAAGATTTAATATTGGACCTAAGCGCGTGAGCACCAACATGTGTCCGGGCGGGTCATGGCCCCCCCTCATATTGGGCCTCCCTGGGTTTTGCAAGGCTTTAAAAATGAAAAAATAAACAATTTTCACTGTTGGCCCACACAGGCCCAGTGGGCTAGCTCCACTACTGGATGGTTAGAGCATCTCTAGCAAACCCTGCATAATGCCGACCTGCAAAACGCGTATACAGTTCGCGGAAAAACGACTTTGCGGGCCGACGCGAGCAGCGGCAGAGTCAGACCCCGCAAAACAGACCTGTAAAAAAGGATATTCGCATAATATGCTTTTTATGGGTCGGTTTGCGGGGTCTACTCGGCCGCCGCCCGCGCCAGCCCGCAAATCCGAAATTTGCATTTGAATTTCAGACATGAAAATACATTTCTTTGATTTTTTATTTTCTTCAAGGGCATTGGATACATAGTAATTCACCAAATCTTTCATAGAATAGTAAGATCAAAGAAAACAAGAATCATAATTATGCATTTTAGAAGATATCCAACTTCCATAACTGCTCCCACTAGTTGGACCAATATCTTCTCCATGCATTCGTTGTTGATCTGCGGTTTCTTGATCTTACATTCTTCATTCTTCTTCTTTGATTCTAAAGAAGTAGACGTTGCTTCTCCTCTAGTTTTTTCTCTAATTGCACATGCAGCCGCATCATTAACCTCAATTCTACTAAGGAGTGCACGAACATTTATTAAATTTCTTTCTATCAATAAATCAATGTATTCTCCTTCCCAAAACCAAAATGAGCATTCATCTTCCTACACACATGACGATGTCATAAGCTATCGAAATTGAACGGAAGAAAGGGTGACAAAGCCGAATGGAAACAACACATACCCCGTCGTTTTCGCATTTGAAGAATACCCAGCTGGGGTGCTTCGGCGTGCCAGAAGTTAGCCGCAACACTGTCCGCTTGCAATCATCGCACTGTATGACCGGCATCAGCGAGCCGCTGCGCGAGCGCCGAGCCAGGCGGACGGCCGGCCGAATCCTTGCCGGCAAACCGACGACAGCGGCTACAAGACGAACCAGTACCTGCACGCGGCGCTGGGGCTTTGCCGGGGCTACGCGGGGTGCTCCCCGACCAATCCATGGCTTGGCCCGGCCTCCGGTGGCCGGAAACGCCAAATCCGGTTGCCACGTCGAACAGTCGCTGATCTGCAACTTTCCGGCCCGCCGACGCAGGAGGAAGTGGCGGAGGGCAAGCTCGGCCGTGTGGCGGCCCTCCGGCGTGATCCCGCCGGCTAGTTTGGCCGGAATCGTAGGTGGCGGGAGGTGGGGAAAAGCGCGGGCTGAAATGCCCCCCCCCCTCCCCCCGGCAGCCAGCCGCTACCGCTATATATAGGGTGCCGATGGGGCGAACCCGCGTTTTCGCGGGTTGGGAGGGGAATTATGTCGCGCCCTGCAAAAAACAATTTACGGATCGGACGCATTTGCGCGTAGGTTTTTGCGCGCGGATCCGTATTTTAACGATTATTCTGTGGGTTGCGGCATTATACAAAGTCTGCTAGAAATGCTCTTAGGAGGGTGATTTTACATAGTCCAACAAGGATCATCCCTATGTTTGACACATATGTGTCTTATAAAGGCAGAATATTTTTTTAGTGGAGGTGACGTTCCTGTTGATAGCAAGGTGCATGTGATATTTCGTCAATCTGAAAATCCGGTCGGTCCGTCGAAGATGCTTATGGGATATGGTGTGCGCATGTGCTCATAGGTACTTCTATTTTTTTTTAAGGATTGGTCCTTAGCGCATGTCTCGGTGTTCAGCGTTATTTAAGCCAGGCCAATCAAATAACGTGGTTAATTGCTGGGCTGGATTCGATCTCGTAAAGTTCTTTAACCATGGCCTGCCAATGGTTTCAAACAGTAACTTTCCACATTCCCATGTTCAAATGACGATCAAAGAAAGAAGAGAAATTATGCTGCTTCAGCCTACACAGCGCTTCTGCCTCAGGCACCGCTTTCGCTTCCAGCAGGCAAGGAATTTTCCACGAACGCCTGAGCCTGCCCGTGGTTGGCCCCGACGAGAGACGAGGCGCTGCTGTTGCCAACGCTCTCCAACCTCCGATTCGTTGCTGATATGCCGCCTTTTAGTCCACTTCCAGCTTTATATTCCCCGAATCGTCCAAGTTTGATTTGTTCCGCAGGACCAGTCCCGGAACGCGAGGGTTCGCATCTCTGCATATTCCACAAACTTCGGTGCCAAGCAAGGCAAGGGTGCCCCCACTGCCCCGGCCTCCACCCCAAGCATCCGATCCGATGCCTCTGACACTTATAGCAAACTGTACCTCGCTCCACGCGTGATCTCAACATCTTGCTACTCCCTCCATTTCACAATGTAGTGCTTCCTTTATCCATGTGCTTCAATTTTGACCGTAAATTTAACTATCAAGATCGATTGCGGCGGGGCAAAAGTTATATCAGTGAATTCGTATTCGAAAGAAATTTTTAATTATGTAACTTTTTCTCCCGCCGTAGTCGGTCTCGTTTATTAAATTTATGGTCAAAGTTCGACCTCGAGAAACATGGGCGTACTATATTTTGGAATGGAGGGAGTATTTCTCACCATCTCTTTCCCCATGTTCATTTGTTTTCACAACAAAGTGACCCTGAAACCCACACCAGACGCCTCACCAAACCTGTCCTGCGCCCTTGCAAACTTGACGCCGTCTCGCCGCACAGCCCCTCTCGTTTATCGCAAGACTACAAGAGGCAGGACTTGCAGTTTGGTGCAACGAATGCAGGCCAGGACGGCCGTGCACTACTCATACTGACCCTGGCATCGATAATTATTCCCTTTTTCGCGGGGGGTTAGCTACCTGCACGCATTTAGGTGACCTACCGGGCTGTGAAAAAGATTCTGGTTCGTTGCTTAACCAAATCAGTTGAGCATCAATGTCTGCTGCCCACGCGAATCATTGCAGGACATTCCAAACCTCTCGCCCTCGGATAGCCCTGCCGGCTCTCCTCTTTTGTTCCCCTGTTCTTTATAATACAGTAATATATTGTTACAAGAAGCAGCAGCTGGGAGCTGTTAGCGGCACACTCCTTTGCATCAACATGTAACGTAAGTTTACAGGTGCGAACAAAACACGACATACATACTGTCGACGAACGAAACTCACAAAAAAAAAACTTATTAGTAGTAGTACAATATATGGTATGGTACAGAGAAAGAACCAAGTCACTGTCAAGCCCGGCTTCTCTAATCTGCTGACGCGTCACACAACAATCATGACACTTAACGCCGACCGCCACATAGGAAAACAGACGGCAGCTGCCTTCGGTGGCCACGGCGGCCCACCCAATGCCCTGCGGCGGTGGTTCGTCCGATCACTAGGCGTCCATCTCATCTGAGTTCGTTATGCTAATCTCCCAGCCTAGTCCCCGACGGTTTGGCGCCTTCTGCAGCCTCTGCTTCCCTACCCTCTGCAACAGACCATCTCCCCCTAACCACCCTAACCAAACACGGACGCCCTGTCAGCAGCTGCCACGATCGCCACTCGCCAGCCGCCCACCCTTCCCGTCGTCTCCCGAGTTGTGGATACCGCGGCGTGTCGTGAGCCCGAAAGAGCCCTGCCGGACCACCCGATCGGTCGCCGCGCCGATCCACCGAAACTCCCCGCCACGGGCCGGGACGGCCATATCCGGTGGCCGACACTGCGCGCTGCCGCGGCACCAACCTGCCGCCGACGATAGTGGCAAGAACCTTCGTGCACGAGGCACAAAGCAAAGCAGCGGCGATCGACGGTCCGACGGAGACCGCACGCACGCACGAGGCTGCGAAAGGGGCCGGTCGTACCACCACGTCCGTTGGGCAGTGCCCATCGGCACGACCGAACGAAATGAAAACCAAGTCGTGTTAGTTTTTGCCTCGGGACGCATAGCATAGTATACGGGCATGGAGCATGTGGGGGTGGAATTGAATATGGGTCGGGTAGGGTGGTTGATGGCCAGTGGCGAGCGGCCAGTAGGTGGTGGAGTTCATCTCACTCGCAACATGGAGCAAAAGGGAGGGAGAAGGCCAAAAGACGAGAGAATATTTTTTTTTCGGGTAAAAAAGACGAGGGAATATGAATACGCACGCACACGCAATCATGAGCTGGCGCCACTACCACCTGCCTCGCCCTCCAGCTGCTCGACGGCGGCCTCCAGCCTGGGCGATGTGTCGTGTATGTGTAAAGCGTTGCCAGGCAACGTGGCCGCGGCTACCGAGGGCCGTCCGATCGCGGGATCGGGCGGCCGATGTTCGGTGCCCTGTGGTTAAGGTAACACAGCTCGGAGACTTCAGAAGGGGAGGGAGGGTGTCCAGCTGCTTACAAAACCATCGTCAGAACATGGTGCTGATCATGGGCAATAACTGTTGTGCTGCCACATTTCGGTCTCATCAATCATTTCTCCACAAAAGAAAGCATACCAATAATCGAGATGCTGCTGTTGCTGCTGCAATTTCAGATGTTGACACCAGACAGACAGCCTTTGGCAAATCGACGACTGTTCCAGGTTTCAAATAATTCAACCTCCCTCGCAAAAGAAGTGGAAAAGATGATTCGGTTGAGCTTAATTTTCCTATATTCCTGCCGTTCTCTCACAAGAATCTTAACAGTAATTTAAAGGGCGGCTACATGTATTGCTGGCAATTTTAGTGGAGTTCTAGTTGGGATTAGTTCCCCGCAAAAAAAAAAAAAAATAGTTGGGATTAGTTAGCGTATTAGCAGTATTAATCCCCTGAATTATGAGTCTGTTGGGAGGTCCCTGTCCTGTGTAGCTCGCGCTAATCGCTTTCCGATATAAAAGTTGATCTTAACCAACAACAATATTATTGCCCCTTTTGCTTTCTTTCAAGCTGTGCAGGTGTGCCACACATCTGTAAAGATTGGTATTCTGATGCTGCTTCCGCTTCTCTCTACAAGTCAAGGAGCTACAGCACAAGCCATCGCCAATTCTGAGCAAAAACACCCAAAAAACAGCAACATCTCTTGTAAACCCTCGTCGACGAAACAGATAAGCAATTACTAGAACAGACATACATGACAGACAAATACTGAAACTAAATAATCAACAATGCAGTAGGCAATTCTGGAAGAACAAGTAGGCAGAACAGAAACATCAGCAGATTAGGCCTTCTTAGATGAACAGACAGGCAATTCTGGATGAACAAGCAGGCAAAGTTGAAACAGGCGTAGATAAGGCCATACTGGATGAACAAAGTAGGCAATTCTGGATGAACAAGGAGAAAAACAGCAATAAATTTGGACCTAGCGTATGGAGATAGGTCAAATAGAAACAGCAATATATGAGGCCATTCTGGTTGAACTGATCAAAGCAAGCTAGCCACAGCAAAAATTGACCATTATCGAAAGATGGAAATAACACAGCAATATATGAGGCCATTCTGGTTGAACTGATCAAAGCAAACTAGCCACAGCAAAAATGGACCATTATCGAAATATGGAAATAACAAGAGATTAAGCCATTCTCGATGGAATTTCTGCATCAAGCGAGTGACAGATACAAGAGAGTTTAGCACTTCAGCAAGAATAAGATCCACCCTGTTTTATTGAAACCAATTCAATCAATATTTATACTGGTTTACTGAACAAACATGTAAATGTAAATGAAACAATCCTGAACTAACAGACAAAAAAAGTGAAACCTTTCTTCTATCCAAGAATTGTACACCACCAATAAAGTAATTCCAACACCCCCTCCCTAGTCACCACCTCCGGATCACAGCATAATGAATCAATCCGACTTGTATCGTGAATGAACAAGAATTTGCTTCCCCTATGCACTGTTCTTCCTCTTCCCGTCGCAGCCGCCGCAATGTACCGCCCCTCCTCTCGCTGTACAGCCGAAGGCGGCAGCCGGCTTGCGACGGCAGCTGTGATGGCAGTGGGTATGCATCGCAAGGCAATTGCATTACCACAACCAAATGAAAAAATTATAGCGTGTGTCCCATATCTGTCTACCAAGAAAACACCGCCGCCGGCAACGCCGATGATGACAATGAGGCCCAGGACGGCGCCGATGCTTGCGATGCATCACCGTCGCCAATGTAGAGGTCGTATGATTTCCATGTATGGTCGAGCGGGCAAGGCCTGCCGGCGTCGAGGCGATCCCATGGCTTGCCCTTGCCTGACCAGTGCATCAGGCTGACAGGGCCCTTGTGGAGCGGGCGGCAGCTACCAAGAATGTTGTCGCCGCCCAAGCCGTGCTGGTTCCACCGATGGTCGACAGCCTCCACCTCGCCGGCGAAGAGGAGCAAGAAAGGGGGCAAGGAGCCCAGCTCGTAGATTCGCTTCTCCTTCTGCAACTCCATCCACTGCTCGACGCGGTGGCGGTAGTTCCCCGAGCGCCAGCGCCGGAGGTCGATGACCATGACGCCGGTGTTGAAGTAGCAGGGCGCGCGGCGGCGGCCCGCGAAGACGCGCGCGCCGAGGTCCGGGTCGGACCAGAAGGCGTCGGTGAAGTAGCGGGAGAAGTTGGCGTGGCAGTACTCGGGCGCGGCGACGACGGCGGCGGCGGGCAGGCGCGTCTCCCAGAGCCTGCGCACGTCGTCGACGGCGAGCACGTCCGAGTCGAGGTATATGGCCCGGGGCACGCACTTGGGGAGCAGGTCGGCGAGGTAGTTCCTGGCGTAGTTGAGCGGCGCCTCGAGCGCGGCGCGCACCGAGGCGGAGATGAGGCCCGTGACGGCGTCGGCGCGGAACGGGTAGATCTCGAACCGCAGCGACGGGAAGGAGGCGGCGAGCGCGCTCCGGAGCTCGCCGACCCCGGGCGCGGCGGCGTCAGCGGCGAGGAAGTGGAAGAAGAGCGACTCCGGGCAGGAGGCGTGCTTGAGCAGCGAGTAGATGGCGGCCATGGAGCCCCGGAGGTAGTGCGCGTCGAGCGTCATCGCGATGTGGACGAGCCCCGGGTCGCACACCCCCGCGCCGGCCACCGCCGCCGGGCAGCCCTCCCCGTTCCGGTACTCGGGGGCCTCCGCGAACCGCGGCAGCGCCCCCTCCGCCCCCGCCCCCGCCCCCGATGCGGCCAACAACAAGAACACCACCAAGACCAGCCCGGCCCGCATCGCCGGCGCGGCCGCGGCCATCGCCCCCGCCGACGGCGGCTAGGGCTAGGGCTCCCCCTCTTTCTCTCTCGCCCGGTGGGAACGAGGGGGGCCTGGGTCGGGCTCGCTCTTCCTCTCTCTCTCTCTCTCTCTCTCTGGTTGGGTTGGGCAGGGGAGGGGAACGAAGTGGTCGGCGTCTGTTCCAACCAATCCCTCCTTGGCTCCTCCCTCCCGTCGCTCGTTGGTATGGAATGGATCCCCCCAAACTCCGATGGTTTGTTTTCCTGGGGGCGATTTATATGTGCCGCTACCAATAAAGCCCCCGTGTTTATATTACCCGGGTGGGGCCCGGCCTCGGGATGACGCGCTAATCCGCTCCGCGATCGTCATCGCTTGATTAAGCCGTGTTTAGTAGGAAATTCTCAAAAAAAGGAAAGCAAATCGGGATCGGATCGTGCCGCATACGAATACGGTACGTATACTATACCGTACTGTACGAGAACACAATGCATGTGGCCGCGCCAAGTGGACGCACGTTTTGGATCTGTGCCGATGAGGAAAAGTTTTACTTACTGCTTGTGCAAGGGATCGGCAACTAAAGCTGCACGACGGAATGGAATAGTCAATCAACCAAAGTTACCCACCCGTGATCCGCTGGAAGCAGCTAAGACGAGATACTACCAATTATGCTATAATCAAATACCCAAATGGAATATAAGTAATGCATGTTGGGGCATTGTACATTGGTCGATGTGACGACGCTTTTCACGTTACTCTTTTTTATTATTATTAGAGAAGACAATTTCTCAACATATCCTATCTCTTCTTAGCATAGTATCATCTCTTGCAACCAATGCTGCCATCGTTTGTGATGATTAAAATTAAATAAATTAATGAAGGACGCCACACAAATAAGAACGACATCTCAAGCAAATTTTTTTAGAACATGTCATCATGGCTTATTTTATTGATTTGGTAAAATAGTTGCATCGTTTGCCAAGGCATCAACCAGAAACCTCGAGGTTCATCAACCCAATTACAAACCTCATTATAATCAAAAGAAAATTTAGCAATCTTATAAGCAATCTCATTTGCGTCCCTATTACTCTGTTCCTTTGTATAAGATGTATTTTTTTTATAAAATTCGACAATGTAAGGTGCATTTTTCTAATTCTCTGTAATTCCGTTCTTGGCCCTCTAGAAAATGGAAAGAGTCTCTCCTCTCATTATATGTATCTCTCCTTGTAGAGGAAGAAAAGGAAATTATATCTCTCCCAATTGTATGCATCTCTCATTTTCCTAGCCTAAATGATTTACTTGCCGATAATCAATAAATTAGACAAGGGTAATTTCATCATAAATATTCTATAATTACGTGCCAAAAATAATACACCTTACATAAAGGAATTGAGGGAGTACAATGCAAGAAATGAACAGATCCTATCATACCCGACAAAAAGCGAAGCATTCCGTTCCAAATTATGTCTTGTCTTGAGAAAGCATTAGTCACCTCCATTGAATCAGATTCTATTTGGATGGAATGAAATCCCATATCATTAGCTAACATCAACCCATTTCTCATAGTTAGACACTTAGCCATATGTGCATCAACTACATGGGGGTATTGGAGAGCAGGAGGCCACCAAGAAGACCCCATATTCGTCTCAAATGATCGCACCCGTGGATCCTCTCAACTCATCATCCAAAAACGATGCATCCACATGTAGTTTAATTGTACCCGGAATTGGCTTCGACTACTTCCTGTCCCTACAAATAACTGACCCATTCTTCAGCGTAAGGGATCTTTGACATTTTAGGCAAATGGCCCGGATGGCCATTGCACTTTGTGGGACTGAGCAAGTTTTGTTGTGATGCATTTGCTGCCTCCTCATCCACCACAAATACCAGCATGTTGTACAGATTCCTTCCTTTAACCCGACTGATATCATGTTTGGCATACTGGACTCAGGAAGACAAAACAGATGCTCAAGTACATTGACCCAGACTTGTCTTCAGTGGTGGCTTCAGAGATTATTTACGACAGTCCCAACAACCTCCATAGTTCCTTGGCGCGAGCACAACCGAACAACAAAAGTGCATAACTGTTGGGGATCGTAGCGAAAATTTAAAATTTTCTATGCATCACCAAGATCAATCTATGGAGTAATCTAGCAACGAGGGGAAGGGGAGTGCATCTACATACCCTTGTAGATCGCTAAGCGGAAGCGTTGCAAGAACGCGGATGAGGTAGTCGTACTCGTGGCGATTCAGATCGTGGTCGGTTTTGATCTAAGCGCCGAACAACGGCGCCTCCGCGTTCAACACACGTGCAGCCCGGTGACGTCTCCCATGCCTTGATCCAGCAAGGAGAGGGGGAGAGGTTGGGGAAGACTCCGTCCAGCAGCAGCACGACGGCGTGGTGGTGGTGGAGGAGCGCGGGACTCTAGCAGGGCTTCGCCAAGCACTACGAGAGACGAGGATGGAAAGAGGTAGGGCTGCGCCAAGAGGGAAATGATCTCCTATGTCTGGCAGACCCCAAAACCCCCAATATATATAGGGGAAGGGGAGGGGCTATGCCCCCATCTAGGGTTCCATCCCTAGGGGTGGAGGCAGCCCCCAAAACCCATCTAGGGTGGGAGGGAAGAGAGGGGTGCCCTAGGGTGGGCCTTAAGGCCCATCTGGACCTAGGATTTGCCCCCTTCCCACTCTCCACGCGCCTTGGGCCTTGGTGGGGGGGGCGCACCAGCCTACCTGGGGCTGATCCCCTCCCACATTTGGCCCACGCAGCCTTCTAGGGCTGGTGGCCCCACCTGATGGACCCCCGGGACCCTCTCGGTGGTCCCGGTACGTTACCGATAGCATCCGAAACTTTTCCGGTGACCAAACGGGACTTCCTATATATAAATCTTTACCTCGGGACCATTTCGGAACTCCTCATGACGTCCGGGATCTCATCCGGGACTCCGAACAACATTCGGTAAACACGTACATACTTTCCCTATAACCCTAGCGTCATCGAACCTTAAGTGTGTATACCCTACGGACTCGGGAGTCATGCAGACATGGCCGAGACAACTCTCCGGTTAATAACCAACAGCGGGATCTGGATACCCATGTTGGCTCCCACATGCTCCACGATGATCTCATCGGATGAACCACGATGTCAAGGATTCAATCAATCTCGTATACAATTCCCTTTGTCTATCGGTACGATACTTGCCCGAGATTCGATCGTCGGTATCCCGATACCTCGTTCAATCTCGTTACCGGCAAGTCTCTTTACTCGTTCCGTAACACATCATACCGTGATCAACTCATTGGTCACATTGTGCACATTATGATGATGTCCTACCGAGTGGGCCTAGAGATACCTCTCCGTTACACGGAGTGACAAATCCCAGTCTCGATTCGTGCCAACCCAACAGACACTTTCAGAGATACCCGCAGTGCACCTTTATAGCCACCCAGTTACGTTGTGACGTTTGGTACACCCAAAGCATTCCTACGGTATCTGGGAGTTGCACAATCTCATGGTCTAAGGAAATGATACTTGACATTAGAAAAGCTTTAGCATACGAACTACACGATCTTGTGCTAGGCTTAGGATTGGGTCTTGTCCATCACATCATTCTCCTAATGATGTGATCCCGTCATCAACGACATCCAATTTTCATGGTCAGGAAACCGTAACCATCTATTGATCAATGAGCTAGTCAACTAGAGGCTTACTAGGGACATGGTGTTGTCTATGTATCCACACATGTATCTGAGTTTCCTATCAATACAATTCTAGCATGGATAATAAACGATTATCATGAACAAGTAAATATAATAATAACTAATTTATTATTGCCTCTAGGGCATATTTCCAACAGTCTCCCACTTGCACTAGAGTCAATAATCAAGTTCACATCGCTATGTGATTAACACTCAAGGTCACATCCTCATGTGACTAACACCCAAAGAGTTTACTAGAGTCAATAATCTAGTTCACATTACCATGTGATTAACACTCAATGAGTCCTGGGTTTGATCATGTTATGCTTGTGA
Organism: Triticum dicoccoides; assembly: GCF_002162155.2. Classification (NCBI taxonomy): domain Eukaryota; kingdom Viridiplantae; phylum Streptophyta; class Magnoliopsida; order Poales; family Poaceae; genus Triticum; species Triticum dicoccoides. Next base: position 559,136,496 of record NC_041390.1, on the reverse strand, counting down.
GAGATGTTATAGTCAACGGATCTGAACCTTTCAGATCCGTGTGTGCTTTACAAATCTCTATGTCATCTTGTAGATGAAGCTACCACGCTCTATTTGGAGCTATTCCAAATAACTGTTCTACTATACGAATCTGGTTTACTACTCAGAATCATCCAGATTAGTGTCAAAGATTGCATCGATGTAACCCTTTACGACGAACTCTTTTACCACCTCCATAATCGAGAAAATTCCTTAGTCCACTAGTTACTAAGGATAACCTTGACCGTTGTCCCGTGATCCATTCCTAGATCACACTTGTACCCCTTGACTGACTCATGGCTTGGCACACTTTAGGTGCGGTACACAACATTGCATACTTTAGAGCCTACGTCTAAAGCATAGGGGACGACCTTCGTCCTTTCTCTCTATTCTGCCGTGGTCAGGTCTTGAGTTTTACTCAATACTCATACCTTATAACACAGCCAAGAACTCCTTCTTTGCCGATCTAGTTTTGAACTCCTTCAAAATTTTGTCATGGTATGTGTTCGTTTGAAAGTACTATTAAGCGATTTTGATCTATCCTTATATATCTTGATGCTTAATGTTCAAGTAGCTTAATCCAGGTTTTCCATTGAAAAACACTTTTCAAATAACCCTATATGCTTTCCAGAAACTCTACATCATTTCTGATCAACAATAGTCAACAACATATACTCATCAGAAATTCTACAGTGCTCCCACTCACTTCTTTGGAAATACAAGTTTCTCATAAACTTTGTATATACCCAAAATCTTTGATCATCTCATCAAAGCATACATTCCAACTCCGAGATGCTTACTCCAGTCCTTAGAAGGGTTGCTGGAGCTTTGCATACTTGTTAGCATCTTTCAGGATTGTCAAAAACTTCTGGTTTTATCACATACAACCTTTCCTCAAGAAAATCATCGAGGAAATGATGTTTTGACATCCTATCTACAAGCTTTCATAAATAATGCAGTAATTGCTAATATAATTCCAACAGGCTCTTAGCATCGCTACGAGTGAGAAAGTCTCATCGTAGTCAACTCCTTGAACTTGGCGGAAAACATCTTAACGACAAGTCGAGCTTTCTTAATGGTGATACTTACCATCATTGTTCGTCTTCCTTTTAAAATCCATATGTACCCAACAGCCTTACGACCATCAAGTGGTTCTTCCAAAGTCTACACTTTGTTTTCATACATGGATCCTCTCTCGGATTTTATGGCCTCGAGCCAATTTTCGGAATCCTGGCCCACCATTGCTTCTCCATAGCTCGTAGGTTCACTGTTGTCTAGCAACATGACTTCCAAGATAGGATTACGTACCACTCTAAAGTAGTACGCATCCTTGTCGACCTATGAGGTTTGGTAGTGACTTGATCCGAAGTTTCATGATCACTATCATAAGCTTCCACTTCAATTGGTGTAGGTGCAACAGCAACAACTTCCTGTGCCCTGCTACATACTAGTTGAAGTGACGGTTCAATAACTTCATCAAGTCTCCATCATCCTCCCACTCAGTTCTTTCGAGAGAAACTTTTCCTCGAGAAAGGACCCGTTTCTAGAAACAATCACTTTTGCTTCCGGATCTGAAATAGGAGGTATACCCAACTATTTTGGGTATTCTATGAAGATGCATTTATCCGCTTTGGGTTCGAGCTTATCAGCCTGAAACCCTTTTTTTCACATAAGCATCACAGCCCCAAACTTTTAAGAAATGACAGCTTAGGTTTCTCTAAACCATAGTTCATACGGTGTCGTCTCAACGGAATTGTGTGGTGCCCTATTTAAAGTGAATGCAGTTGTCTCTAATGCCTAACCCATAAATGATAGTGGTAATTCGATAAGAGACATCATGGCATGCACCATATCCAATAGGGTGCAGTTATGATGTTCGGACACACCATCACATTATGGTGATCCAGGCGGTATTAGTTGTGAAACAATTTCCACAATGTCTTAATTGTGTGCCAAACTCGTAACTCAGATATTCATCTCTATGATCATATCATAGACATTTTATCATCTTGTCACGATGATCTTCAACTTCACTCTGAAATTACTTAAACCTTTCAATAATTCAGACTTGTGTTTCATCAAGTAAATATACTCAGCATCTACTCAAATCATCTGTGAAGTAAGAACATAACGATATCCACTGCGTGCCTCAGCACTCATTGGACTGCATACATCAAAATGTATTACTTTCAACAAGTTGCTTTCTTGTTCCATCTTACTGAAAACGAGGCCTTTCAGTCATCTTGCCCATGTGGTATGATTTGCATGTCTCAAGTGATTCAAAATCAAGTGAGTCCAAACGATCCATCTGCATGGAGTTTCTTCATGCATATCTACCAATAGACATGGTTCGCATGTCTCAATCTTTTCAAAAACGAGTGAGTCCAAAGATCCATCAACATGGAGCTTCTTCATGCGTTTTATACCAACATGACTCAAATGGCAGTGCCATAAGTACGTGGTACTATCATTACTATCTTATATCTTTTGGCATGAACATGTGTATCACTACGATCGAGATTCAATAAACCATTCATTTTAGGTGCAAGACCATTGAAAGTATTATTTAAATAAACAGAGTAACCATTATTCTCCTTAAATGAACAACCGTGTGGGGATAAACATAATCCAATCATGTATATGCTCAACGCAAACACCAAATAACAATTATTTTGGTTTAACACCAATCCCGATGGTAGAGGGAGCATGCGATGTTTGATCACATCAACCTTGGAAACACTTTCAACACATATCGTCATTTCACCTTTAGCTAGTTTCCGCAGCCTTTTATTTCGAGTTACTAATGCTTAGCAACCGAACCGGTATTTATTACCCTGGTGCTACTAGGAGTACTAGAAAGTACACAATAATATGACGTATATCAAAAATACTTCTGTCGACCTTGCCAGCCTTCTCATTTACCAAGTATCTAGGGTAGTTCTGCTTCAGTGACCGTTCCCCTCATTATAGAAGCACTTAGTCTCGGGTTTGGTTCAACCTTGGGTTTCTTCACTAGAGCAACAACTGATTTGCCGTCTCATGAAGTATCCCTTCTTTCCCTTGCCCTTCTTGAAACTAGTGGTTTAACCATCAACAATTGATGCTCCTACTTGATTTCTACTTTCGCGGTGTCAAACATCGCGAATTGCTCAAGGATCATCATGTCTATCCCTGATATGTTATAGTTCATCACTAAGCTCTAATAGCTTGGTGGCAGTGACTATGGAGAACTATCACTATCTCATCTAGAAGATTAACTCCCACTCGATTCAAGCGATTGTAGTACTCAGACAATCTGAGTACATGCTCAACGATTGAGCTTTTCTCCCTTAGTTTGCAGGCTTAAGAAACTTGTCAGAGGTCTCATACCTGTTGACGTGGGCACTAGTCTGAAATCCCAATTTCAGTCTTTGTAACATCTCATATGTTCTGCGATGTTTCAAAAACGTCTTTGGTGCCTCAATTCTAAACCATTTAGCATTACGCACTGAACTATCATGTAGTCATCAAAACGTGTATGTCAGATGTTCGCAACATCCACAACCGACGCTCGAGGTTCAACTCACTGAGCGGTGCATTAAGGACATAATCCTTCTGCGCAGCAATTAAGACAATCCTCAGTTTACGGACCCAATCCGCATAATTGCTACTATCAACTTTCAACTAAATTTTCTCTAGGAACATATCTAAAACAGTAGAACTAAAGTGTAAGCTACGACATAATTTGCAAAATCCTTTTGACTATGTTCATGATAATTAAGTTAATTTGATTATTTAATGAACTCCCACTCAGATAGGCATCCCTCTAGTCATCTAAGTGATACATGATCCGAGTCAACTAGGCCGTGTCCGATCATCACGTGAGACGGACTAGTCATCATCGATGAACATCTTCATGTTGATCGTATCTTCTATACGACTCATGTTCGACCTTTCGGACTTCCGTGTTCCGAGGCCATGTTTGTACATGCTAGGCTCGTCAAGTCAACCTAAGTGTATTGCGTGTGTAAATCTGGCTTACACCTGTTGTATTCGAATGTTAGAATCTATCACACCCGATCATCACGTGGTGCTTCGAAACAACGAACCTTTGCAACGGTGCACAGTTTGGGGGAACACTTTCTTGAAATTATTGTGAGGGATCATCTTATTTAAGCTACCGTCGTTCTAAGCAAATAAGATGTAAAACATGATAAACATCACATGCAATCAAATAGTGACATGATATGACCAATATCATTTTGCTCCTTTTGATCTCCATCTTTGGGGCGCCATGATCATCATCGTCACCGGCATGATACCATGATCTCCATCATCATGTCTTCATGAAGTTGTCTCGTCATCTATTACTTCTACTACTATGGCTAACGGTTTAGCAATAAAGTAAAGTAATTACATGACGTTTATGTTGACACGCATGTCATAAATAAATTAAGACAACTCCTATGGCTCCTACCGGTTGTCATACTCATCGACATGCAAGTCGTGATTCCTATTACAAGAACATGATCAATCTCATACATCACATATATCATTCATCACATCCTTTTGGCCATATCACATCACATGGCATATGCTGCAAAAACAAGTTAGACGTCCTCTAATTGTTGTTGCAAATTTTTACGTGGCTGTTATAGGTTTCTTAGCAAGAACGTTTCTTACCTACGCCAAAACCACAACGTGATATGCCAATTTCTATTTACCCTTCATAAGGAACCTTTTCATCGAATCTGATCCGACTAAAGTGGGAGAGACAGACACCCGCTAGCCACCTTATGCAACTAGTGCATGTCAGACGGTGGAGCCTGTCTCACGTAAGAGTACGTGTAAGGTCGGTCCGGGCCGCTTCATGCCACAATGCCGCCGAATCAAGATAAGACTAGTAACGGCAAGCAAATTGAACAAATCATCGCCCACAACTACTTTGTGTTCTACTCGTGCATAGAATCTACGCATAGACCTAGCTCATGATGCCACTGTTGGGGATCGTAGCAGAAATTTAAAATTTTCTACGCATCACCAAGATCAATCTATGGAGTAATCTAGCAACGAGGGGAGGGGGAGTGCATCTACATACCCTTGTAGATTGCTAAGCGGAAGCGTTGCAAGAACGCGGATGAGGTAGTTGTACTCGTGGCGATTCAGATCGCGGTCGATTCCGATCAAAGCGTCGAACAACGGCGCCTCCGCGTTCAACACACGTGCAGCCCGGTGACGTCTCCCATGCCTTGATCCAGCAAGGAGAGAGGGAGAGGTTGGGGAAGACTCCGTCCAGCAGCAGCACGACGGCGTGGTGGTGGTGGAGGAGCGCGGGACTCTAGCAGGGCTTCGCCAAGGACTACGAGAGACGAGGAGGGAGAGAGGTAGGGCTGCGCCAAGAGGGAGATGATCTCCTATGTCTGGCAGCCCCAAAACCCCCCAATATATATACAGGGGAAGGGAAGGGGCTGTGCCCCCATCTAGGGTTCCATCCCTAGGGGTGGCAGAAGCCCCCAAAACCCATTTAGCGTGCGGCCAAGGGAGGGAAGAGAGGGGGGCGCCCTAGGGTGGGCCTTAAGGCCCATCTGGACCTAGGGTTTGCCCCCTTCCCACTCTCCACGCGACTTGGGCCTTGGTGGGGCGGCGCACCAGCCTACCTGGGGCTGGTCCCCTCCCACACTTGGCCCACGCTGCCTTCTGGGGCTGGTGGACCCACCTGGTGGACCCCCGGGACCCTCTTGATGGTCCCGGTACGTTACCGATAGCACCCGAAACTTTTTCGGTGACCAAAGCGGGACTTCCTATATATAAATCTTTACCTTTGGACCATTCCAGAACTCCTCGTGATGTCCGGGATCTCATCCGGGACTCCGAACAACATTCGGTAACCGCGTACATACTTTTCCTATAACCCTAGCGTCATCGAACCTTAAGTGTGTAGACCCTACGGGCTCGGGAGTCATGTAGACATGGCCGAGACAACTCTCCGATCAATAACAAACAGCGGGATCTGGATACCCATGTTGGCTCCCACATGCTCCATGATGATCTCATCGGATGAACCATGATGTCAAGGATTCAATCAATCCCGTATACAATTCCCTTTGTCTATCGGTACGATACTTGCCCGAGATTCGATCGTCGGTATCCCGATACCTCGTTCAATCTCGTTACCGGCAAGTCTCTGTACTCGTTCCGTAACACATCATCCCGTGATCAACTCCTTGGTCACATTGTGCACATTATGATGATGTCCTACCGAGTGGGCCCAGAGATACCTCTCCGTTACACGGAGTGACAAATCCCAGTCTCGATTCGTGCCAACCCAACAGACACTTTTGGAGATACCCGCAGTGCACCTTTATAGCCACCCAGTTACGTTGTGACGTTTGGTACAACCAAAGCATTCCTACGATATCCGGGAGTTGCACAATCTCATGGTCTAAGGAAATGATACTTGACATTAGAAAAGCTTTAGCATACGAACTACACGATCTTGTGCTAGGCTTAGGATTGGGTCTTGTCCATCACATCATTCTCCTAATGATGTGATCCCGTCATCAACGACATCCAATTTCCATGGTTAGGAAACCGTAACCATCTATTGAGCAACGAGCTAGTCAACTAGAGGCTTACTAGGGACATGGTGTTGTCTATGTATCCACACATGTATCTGAGTTTCCTATCAATACAATTCTAGCATGGATAGTAAACGATTATCATGAACAAGTAAATATAATAACAACTAATTTATTATTGCCTCTAGGGCATATTTCCAACAATAACATCTTCTGGTCCGTGTGAGCAAATCAGGCAATGATCAGCTGATCTGACATGCTTGTTGGTTAGAATACTTTCAAGAGGTAATATGCCATGTAAAGCCCTCCAACGGAATATCTTAATTTTTCAAGGAATTTGTAGCTTCCATAGAATTGACCCGACTGGATTAGTGTTGGGGAACATAGCAATAATTCAAAATTTTCCTACGTATCACCAAGATCAATCTAGGAGATGCTAGCAACGAGAGAGAGGGAGTGCATCTTCATACCCTTGAAGATCGCTAAGCGGAAGCGTTACAAGAACGCGGTTGATGGAGTCGTACTCACGGCGATTCAAATCGCGGAAGATCCGATCTAGCGCCGAACGGACGGCGCCTCCGCGTTCAACACACGTACAGCCCGGGGACATCTCCTCCTTCTTGATCCAGCAAGGGAAGAGGAGAAGTTGAGGGAGAACTCTAGCAGCACGATGGCATGGTGGCAATGGAGCTCGTGGTTCTCCAGCAGGGCTTCGCCAAGCACTATGGAGGAGGAGGAGGTGTAGGAGGAGGGAGGGCTGCGCCAGGGAAGAGGTGTGGCTGCCCTCCCACCCCTCCACTATATATAGGAGCAAGGGGAGAGGGGGAGGCGCCCTAGGGTTTCCCCTAGGGGGCGGCGGCCAAGCAGATTGGATCTCCCTAGGGAAAATCCTAGGGAGACTTGCCCCCCAAGCCAAGTAGGTGGAGGCTTGCCCCTTCCTCTTTGGCCCATGAGGCCCTCCAACACTTGCCGGGGCTCCTGAAACACCTTTCTGTCATGCTGGCCATAGCCTGGTACCTCCAGAACACTTCCGGACTCCAATACCCTTCGTCCAATATATCAATCTTCACCGCCGGACCATTCCGGAACTCCTCGTGACGTCCGGGATCTCATCCAGGACTCCGAACTACCTTCGGTAACCACATACTATTTCCCATAACAACTCTAGCGTCACCGAACCTTAAGTGTGTAGACCCTACGGGTTCGGGAACCATGCAGACATGACCGAGACACCTCTACGGCCAATAACCAATAGCGGGATCTGGATACCCATATTGGATCCCACATGTTCCACGATGATCTCATCGGATGAACCACGATGTCGGGGATTCGATCAATCCCGTATTCAATTCCCTTTGTCAATCGGTATGTTACTTGCCCGAGATTCGATTGTCGGTATCCCAATACCTTGTTCAATCTCGTTACCGGCAAGTCACTTTAGTCGTTCTGTAACGCATGATCCCGTGACTAACTGCTTAGTCACATTGAGCTCATTATGATGATGCATTACCGAGTGGGCCCAGAGATACCTCTCCGTCATACGGAGTGACAAATCCCAGTCTCGATTCGTACCAACCCAACAGACACTTTCGGAGATACCTGTAGTGCACCTTTATAGCCACCCAGTTACGTTGCGACGTTTGGTACACCCTGTTGGGAAACGTAGCAGAAATTCAAAATTTTCCTACGTGTCACCAAGATCTATCTATGGAGAGACTAGCAACGAGGGGAAGGAGAGTGCATCTACATACCCTTGTAGATCGCTAAGCGGAAGCGTTCAAGTGAACGGGGTTGATGGAGTCGTACTCGTCGTGATTCAGATCACCGATGATCCTAGTGCCGAACGGACGGCACCTCCGCGTTCAACACACGTACAGCTCGATGATGTCTCCCACGCCTTGATCCAGCAAGGAGAGAGGGAGAGGTTGAGGAAGACTCCATCCAGCAGCAGCACAACGGCGTGGTGGCGATGGAGGAGCGTGGCAATCCTGCAGGGCTTCGCCAAGCACCTACGGGAGAGGAGGAGGTGTCACGGGAGGGAGGGAGGCGCCAAGGGCTCAGGTATGGATGCCCTCCCTCCCCTCCACTATATATAGGGGCAGGGGAGAGGGGGGAGGCGCAGCCTTGCCCCTTCCTCCAAGGAAGGGGTGCGGCTAAGAGGGGGGGAGGAGTCCATCCTTCCCAAGGCACCTCGGAGGTGCCTTCCCCCTTTAGGACTCTCCCCTTTTTCCTATATCTTGGCGCATGGGCCTCTAGGGGCTGGTGCCCTTGGCCCATGTAGGCCAAGGCGCACCCCCTACAGCCCATGTGGCCCCCCCGGGGCAGGTGGCCCCACCCGGTGGGCCCCCGGGACCCTTCCGGTGGTCCCGGTACAATACCGATGACCCCGAAACTTGTCCCGATGGCCGAAACAGGACTTCCTATATATAAATCTTTACCTCCGGACCATTCCGGAACTCCTCGTGACGTCCGGGATCTCATCCGAGACTCCTAACAACATTCGGTAACCACATACAAACTTCCTTTATAACCCTAGCGTCATCGAACCTTAAGTGTGTAGACCCTACGGGTTCGGGAGACATGTAGTCATGACCGAGATGTTCTCCGGTCAATAACCAACAGCGGGATCTGGATACCCATGTTGGCTCCCACATGTTCCACGATGATCTCATCGGATGAACCACGATGTCAAGGACTCAATCAATCCCGTATACAATTCCCTTTGTCTAGAGGTATGGTACTTGCCCGAGATTCGATCGTCGGTATACCGATACCTTGTTCAATCTCGTTACCGGCAAGTCTCTTTACTCGTTCCGTAACACATCATCCCGTGATCAACCCCTTGGTCACATTGTGCACATTATGATGATGTCCTACCGAGTGGGCCCAGAGATACCTCTCCGTTTACACGGAGTGACAAAATCCCAATCTCGATTCGTGCCAACCCAACAGACACTTTCAGAGATACCCGTAGTGTACCTTTATAGCCACCCAGTTACGTTGTGACGTTTGGAACACCCAAAGCACTCCTACGGTATCCGGGAGTTGCACAATCTCATGGTCTAAGGAAATGATACTTGACATTAGAAAAGCTTCAGCATACGAACTACACGATCTAGTGCTATGCTTAGGATTGGGTCTTGTCCATCTCATCATTCTCCTAATGATGTGATCCCGTTATCAACGACATCCAATGTCCATGGTCAGGAAACCGTAACCATCTATTGATTAACGAGCTAGTCAACTAGAGGCTTACTAGGGACATGGTGTTGTCTATGTATCCACACATGTATCTGAGTTTCCTATCAATACAATTCTAGCATGGATAATAAACGATTATCATGAACAAGGAAATATAATAATAATCAATTTATTATTGCCTCTAGGGCATATTTCCAACAGTCTCCCACTTGCACTAGAGTCAATAATCTAGTTCACATCGATATGTGATTAACACTCACAGGTCACATCGCCATGTGACTAATACCCAAGAGTTTTAGGTTTGATCATGTTGCTTGTGAGAGAGGTTTTAGTCAATGGGTCTGAACCTTTCAGATCCGTGTGTGCTTTACAAATCTCTATGTCATCTCCTAGATGCAGCTACCACGTTCTATTTGGAGCTATTCCAAATAACTGTTCTACTTGGAGCTATTCTAAATTGTTGCTCCATTATACGTATCCGGTATCTCTACTCAGAGCTATCCGGATAGGTGTTAAGCTTGCATCGACGTAACCCTTTACGACGAACTCTTTTACCACCTCCATAATTGAGAAAATTCCTTAGTCCACTAGTTACTAAGGATAACTTTGACCGCTGTCCTGTGATCCATTCTTGGATCACTCTTGTACCCCTTGACTGACTCATGGTAAAGCACACTTCAGGTGCGGTACACAGCATAGCATACTGTAGAGCCTATGTCTTAAGCATAGGGGACGACCTTCGTTCCTTTCTCTCTATTCTGCCATGGTCGAGCTTTAAGTCTTAACTTCATACCTTACAACTCAGGCAAGAACTCCTTCTTTGACTGATCCATCTTGAACACCTTCAAGATCACGTCAAGGCATGTGCTCATTTGAAAGTACTACTAAGCGTTTTGATCTATCCTTATAGATCTTGATGCTCAATGTTCAAGTAGCTTAATCCAGGTTTTCCATTGAAAACACTTTCCAAATAATCCTATATGCTTTCCAGAAATTCTACGTCATTTCTGATCAACAATATGTCAACAACATATACTCATCAGAAATTCTATAGTGCTCCCACTCACTTCTTTGGAAATACAAGTTACTCATAACCTTTGTATACACCCAAAATCTTTGATCATCATCAAAGCATACATTCCAACTCCGAGATGCTCACTCCAGTCCTCAGAAGGATTGCTGGAGCTTTGCATACTTATTAGCATATTTCAGGATAGACAAAACCTTCCGGTTGTATCACATACAACCTTTCCTCAAAAATCGTCGAGGAAACAATGTTTTGACATCCTATCTGCAAGATTTCATAAATGATGCAGTAATTGCTAATATAATTCCAACAGACTCTTAGCATCGCTACGAGTGAGAAAGTCTCACCGCACTCAACTCCTTGAACTTGTCGGGAAACTTCTTAACGACAAGTCGAGCTTTCTTCAATGGTGACACTTACCATCATTGTCTGTCTTCCTTTCAAAATCCATATGTACCTAACAGCCTTACGACCATCAAGTAATTCTTCCAAAGTCTACACTTTGTTTTCATACATGGATCCTCTCTCAGGTTTTATGGCCTTGAGCCATTTATCGGAATCCGGGCCCATCATCGCTTCTCCATAGCTCGTAGGTTCATTGTTGTCTAGCAACATGACTTCCAAGACAGGATTACGTACCACTCTGAAGTAGTACGCATCCTTGTCATCCCACGAGGTTTGGTAGTGACTCGATCCGAAGTTTCATGATCACTATCATAAGCTTCCACTTCAGTTGGTGTACGTGCCACAGGAACAACTTCCTGTGCCCTGCTACACACTTGTTGAAGTGACGGTTCAATAACCTCATCAAGCCTCCACCATCCTCCCACTCAATTCTTTCGAGAAAAACTTTTCTTCGAGAAAGGACCCGATTCTAGAAACAATCCCTTATTGCTTTTGGATCTGAGATAGGAGGTATACCCAACTGTTTTGGGTGTCCTATGAAGATGCATTTATCCGCTTTTGGGTTCGAGCTTATCAACCTGAAACTTTTCCACATAAGCGTCGCAGCCCCAAACTTTTAAGAAACGACAACTTAGGTTTCTCTAAACCATAATTCATACGGTGTCATCTCATCGGAATTACGTGGTGCCCTATTTAAAGTGAATGTGGTTGTCTTTAATGCCTAACCCATAAACTATCGTGGCAGTTCAATAAGAGACATCATGGTATGCATCATATCCAATAGGGTGCAACTATGATGTTCGGACACACCATCACACTATGGTGTTCCAGGCGGTATTAATTGTGAAACAATTTCCACAATGTCTTAATTGTGTGCCAAAACTCGTAACTCAGATACTCATCTCTATGATCATATCATAGACATTTTATCCTCTTGTCACAATGATCTTCTACTTCACTCTGAAATTACTTGAACCATTCAATAATTCAGACTTGTGTTTCATCAAGTAAATATTCTCAACATCTACTCGAATCATCTGTGAAGTAAGAACATAACGATATTCACTGCATGCCTCAGCACTCATTGGACTGCACACATCAAAATGTGTTGCTTCCAACAAGTTGCTATCTTGTTCCATTTTACTGAAACCGAGGTTTTTCAGTCATCTTGCCTATGTGGTATGATTTGCATATCTCAAGTGATCCAAAATCAAGTGAGTCCAAACGATCCATCTGCATGGAGTTTCTTCATGCGTATACACCAATAGACATGGTTTGCATGTCTCAAACTTTTCAAAAATGAGTGAGTCCAAAGATCCATCAACATGGAGCTTCTTCATGCGTTTTAAACCAATATGACTTACATGGCAGTGCCACCAGTAAGTGGTACTATCATTACTATCTTTTGGCATGAAAATGTGTATCACTACGATCGAGATTCAATCAACCATTCAGGTTTAATGCTAATCTTGATGGTAGAGGGAGCGTGCGATGTTTGATTACATCAAACTTGGAAACACTTCCAACATATATCGTCAGCTCACTTTTAGCTAGTCTCCGTTTATTCCATAGCTTTTATTTCGAGTTACTAACACTTAGCAACCGAACCGGTATCTAATACCCTGGTGCTACTAGGAGTACTAGTAAAGTACACATTAACATAATGTATATCCAATATACTTCTATCGACCTTGCCAGCCTTCTCATCTACCAAGTATCTAGGGTAATTCTGCTCTAGTGACTATTCCCCTTATCACAGAAGCACTTAGTCTCGGGTTTGGGTTCAACCTTGGGTTTCTTCACTAGAGCAGCAGCTGAATTGCCGTTTCATGAAGTATCCCTTTGTTCCCTTGCCCTTCTTGAAACTAGTGGTTTCACCAACCATCAACAATTGATGCTCCTTCTTGATTTCTACTTTCGCGGTGTCAAACATCGCGGGTACCTCAAGGATCACCATATCTATCCCTGATATATTATAGTTCATCACGAAGCTCTAGCAGCTTGGTGGCAATGTCTTTGGAGAAACATCACTATCTCATCTGGAAGATCAACTCCCACTCGATTCAAATGATTGTTGTACTCAGACAATCTGAGCACAAGCTCAACAATTGAGCTTTTCTCCTTAGTTTGCAGGTTAAGAAAGTCATCGGAGGTCTTATACCTCTTGACATGGGCACGAGCCTGAAATCCCAATTTCAGCCCTCAAAACATCTCATATGTTTCGCGATGTTTCAAAAACGTCTTTGGTGCCTCAACTCTAAACCGTTTAACTGAACTATCACGTAGTTATCAAAACGTGTATGTCAGATGTTCGCAACAACCACAGACAACGTTCGAGGTTCAGCACACTGAGCAGTGCATTAAGGACATAAGCTTTCTATGAAGCAATGAGGACAATCCTCAGTTTACGGACCTAGTCCGCATAATTGCTACTATCAACTTTCAACTAATTTTTCTCTAGGAACATATCTAAACAGTAGAACTATAGCGTGAGCTACGACATAATTTGCAAAAACCTTTTGACTATGTTCAGGATAATTAATTTCATCTTATGAACTCCCACTCAGATAGACATCCCTCTAGTCATCTAAGTGATTACATGATCCGAGTCAAACTAGGCCGTGTCCGATCATCACGTGAGACGGACTAGTCATCATCGGTGAACATCTTCATGTTGATCATATCTTCTATACGACTCATGTTCGACCTTTCGGTCTCCGTGTTCCGAGGCCATGTCTGTACATGCTAGGCTCGTCAAGTTAACCCTAAGTGTTTCGCGTGTGTAAATCTGTCTTACACCCGTTGTATGTGAACGTTAGAATCTAACACCCGATCATCACGTGGTGCTTCGAAACACGAACTGTCGCAACGGTGCACAGTTAGGGGAGAACACTTCTTGAAATTGTTTTAAAGGGATCATCTTATTTACTACCGTCGTCCTAAGTAAACAAGATGCATAAACATGATAAACATCACATGCAATCAAATAGTGACATGATATGGCCAATATCATTTTGCTCCTTTTGATCTTCATCTTCGGGGCTCCATGATCATCATCGTCACCGGCATGACACCATGATCTCCATCATCGTGTCTTCATGAAGTTGCCTCGCCAACTATTACTTCTACTACTATGGCTAATGGTTAGCAATAAAGTAAAGTAATTACATGACGTTTAAGTTGACACGCAGGTCACAAATAAATAAAGACAACTCCTATGGCTCCTGCCGGTTGTCATACTCATCGACATGCAAGTCGTGATTCCTATTACAAGAACATGATCAATCTCATACATCACATATATCATTCATCACATCCTTTTTGGCCATATCACATCACATAGCATACCCTGCAAAAACAAGTTAGACGTCCTCTAATTGTTGTTTGCATGTTTTACGTGGCTGCTATGGGTTTCTAGCAAGAACGTTTCTTACCTATGCATGAACCACAACGTGATATGCCAATTTCTATTTACCCTTCATAAGGACCCTTTTCATCGAATCCGATCCGACTAAAGTGGGAGAGACAGACACCCGCCAGCCACCTTATGCAACTAGTGCATGTTTGTCGGTGGAACCGGTCTCACGTAAGCGTACGTGTAAGGTTGGTCCGGGCCGCTTCATCCCACGATGCCGCCGAATCAAGATAAGACTAGTAACGGCAAGCATATTGAACAATATCGATGCCCACAACTACTTTGTGTTCTACTCGTGCAAAGAATCTATGCAATAGACCTAGCTCATGATGCCACTGTTGGGAAACGTAGCAGAAATTCAAAATTTTCCTACGTGTCACCAAGATCTATCTATGGAGAGACTAGCAACGAGGGGAAGGAGAGTGCATCTACATACCCTTGTAGATCGCTAAGCGGAAGCGTTCAAGTGAACGGGGTTGATGGAGTCGTACTCGTCGTGATTCAGATCACCGATGATCCTAGTGCCGAACGGACGGCACCTCCGCGTTCAACACACGTACAGCTCGACGATGTCTCCCACGCCTTGATCCAACAAGGAGAGAGGGAGAGGTTGAGGAAGACTCCATCCAGCAGCAGCACAACGGCGTGGTGGTGATGGAGGAGCGTGGCAATCCTGCAGGGCTTCGCCAAGCACCTACGGGAGAGGAGGAGGTGTCACGGGAGGGAGGGAGGCGCCAAGGGCTCAGGTATGGATGCCCTCCCTCCCCTCCACTATATATAGGGGCAGGGGAGAGGGGGGAGGCGCAGCCTTGCCCCTTCCTCCAAGGAAGGGGTGCGGCTAAGAGGGGGGGGAGGAGTCCATCCTCCCCAAGGCACCTCGGAGGTGCCTTCCCCCTTTAGGACTCTCCCCTTTTTCCTATATCTTGGCGCATGGGCCTCTAGGGGCTGGTGCCCTTGGCCCATGTAGGCCAAGGCGCACCCCCTACAGCCCATGTGGCCCCCCGGGGCAGGTGGCCCCACCCGGTGGGCCCCCGGGACCCTTCCGGTGGTCCCGGTACAATACCGATGACCCCGAAACTTGTCCCGATGGCCGAAACAGGACTTCCTATATATAAATCTTTACCTCCGGACCATTCCGGAACTCCTCGTGACGTCCGGGATCTCATCCGGGACTCCGAACAACATTCGGTAACCACATATAAACTTCCTTTATAACACTAGCGTCATCGAACCTTAAGTGTGTAGACCCTACGGGTTCGGGAGACATGTAGTCATGACCGAGATGTTCTCCGGTCAATAACCAACAGCGAGATCTGGATACCCATATTGGCTCCCACATGTTCCACGATGATCTCATCGGATGAACCACGATGTCAAGGACTCAATCAATCCCGTATACAATTCCCTTTGTCTAGCGGTATGGTACTTGCCCGAGATTCGATCGTCGGTATACCGATACCTTGTTCAATCTCGTTACCGGCAAGTCTCTTTACTCATTCCGTAACACATCATCCCGTGATCAACCCCTTTGTCACATTGTGCACATTATGATGATGTCCTACCGAGTGGGCCCAGAGATACCTCTCCGTTTACACGGAGTGACAAAATCCCAATCTCGATTCGTGCCAACCCAACAGACACTTTCAGAGATACCCGTAGTGTACCTTTATAGCCACCCAGTTACGTTGTGACGTTTGGAACACCCAAAGCACTCCTACGGTATCCGGGAGTTGCACAATCTCATGGTCTAAGGAAATGATACTTGACATTATAAAAGCTTCAGCATACGAACTACACGATCTAGTGCTATGCTTAGGATTGGGTCTTGTCCATCTCATCATTCTCCTAATGATGTGATCCCGTTATCAACGACATCCAATGTCCATGGTCAAGAAACCGTAACCATCTATTGATTAACGAGCTAGTCAACTAGAGGCTTACTAGGGACATGGTGTTGTCTATGTATCCACACATGTATCTGAGTTTCCTATCAATACAATTCTAGCATGGATAATAAACGATTATCATGAACAAGGAAATATAATAATAATCAATTTATTATTGCCTCTAGGGCATATTTCCAACACACCCAAAGCACTCCTACGGTATCCGGGAGTTGCACAATCTCATGGTCTAAGGAAATGATACTTGACATTAGAAAAGCTTTAGCATACGAACTACACGATCTTGTGCTAGGCTTAGGGTTGGGTCTTGTCCATCACGTCATTCTCCTAATGATGTGATCCCGTTATCAACGACATCCAATGTCCATCATCAGGAAACCGTAACCATCTATTGATCAACGAGCTAGTCAACTAGAGGCTTACTAGGGACATGGTGTTGTCTATGTATCCACACATGTATATGAGTTTCCTATCAATACAATTCTAGCATGGATAATAAACGATTATCATGAAAAATGAAATATAATATAATAATAACCAATTTATTATTGCCTCTAGGGCATATTTCCAACAGTCTCCCACTTGCACTAGAGTCAATAATATAGTTCACATCGCCATGTGATTAACACTCATAGGTCACATCGCCATGTGACCAACATCCAAAGAGTTTACTAGAGTCACTAATCTAGTTCACATCACTATGTGATTAACACTCAATGAGTTCTGGGTCTGATCATGTTATGCTTGTGAGAGAGGTTGTAGTCAACGGGTCTGCCATATTCAGATCCCTATGTATTTCGCAAAACTTTATGTCGTACTGTAGAAGCTGCTACCACATTCCACTTGGAGCTATTCCAAATTGTTGCTCCATTATATGTATCCGGTATCTCTACTCAGAGCTATCCGGATAGGTGTTAAGCTTGCGTCGACGTAACTCTTTACGTCGAACTCTTTATCACCTCCATAACCGAGAAACATTTCCTTATTCCTCTAAGGATAATTTTGACCGCTATCTGGTGATCCACTCCTAGATCACCTTTGTACCCTCTTGCCAGACATGTGGCAAGGCACATATCTGGTGCGGTACTCAGCATGGCATACCATATAGAGCCTATGACAAAAGCATAGGGGACGACCTTCGTCCTTCCTCTTTCTTCTGCCGTGGTCAATCTTCGAGTCTTACTCAACTTCACACCTTACAACTCAGGTAAGAACCCCTTCTTTGACTGATCTATTTTGAACTCCTTCAAAAACATGTCAAGGTGTGCGTTCTTTGAAAGTATCATTAGGCGTTTTTATCTATCTCTATAGATCTTGATGCCCAATATGTAAGCAGCTTTATCCAGGTCTTCCTTTGAAAATCACTCTTCAAACAACCATTTATGCTTTCCAGAAATTCTACATTATTTCGAATCAACAATATGTCATCCACATATACTTATCAGAAATGTTGTAGTGCTCCCACTCACTTTCTTGTAAATACAAGTTTCTAGCAAACATTGTATAAACCTAAAAGCTTTGATCACTCCATCAAAGCATATATTCCAACTCCGAGATGCTTGCTCTAGTCCATAGAAGGATTGCTGGAGCCAGCATACCTTTTAGCATCCTTAGGACCGACAAAACCTTTTATTGTATCACATACAACTTTTTCTTACGAAAACTGGTAAGAAAACTTGTTTTGACATCCATCTGTCAGATTTCATAATCGAAAAATACAGCTAATGCTAACATGATTCCGACGGACTTAAGCATCGCTACGAGTGAGAAATTCTCATCGTAGTCAACTCCTTGAACTTGTGAAAAGACTCTTTCCCACAAGTCGAGCTTCATAGATGGTAACATTACCGCCCACGTCCGTCTTCTTCTTAAAGATCCATTTATCTCAATGGCTTGCCGATCATTGGGCAAGTCCACCAAAGTCCATACTTTGTTCTGATACATGGATCCTATCTCGGATTTCATGGCTTCTAACCATTTGTCGGAATACGGGCCCACCATCGCTTCTCCATAGCTCGTAGGTTCATTGTTGTCTAACAACATGATATCTAAGACAGGATTACCGTACCACTCAGGAGTAGTACATATCCTTGTCGACCTACGAGGTTTGATAGCAACTTGATCTGAAGCTTCATGATCACTATCATTAACTTCCTATTCAACAGACGTAGGCGCCACAGAAAACATCTTTCTGTGTTGCATCACTCTCCGGTTGAAGTAAAGGTTCGACAACCTCATCAAGTTCTATCTTCCTCCCTCTCAATTCTTTCGAGAGAAATTCCTTCTCGAGTAAGGACCCGTTCTTAGTGACAAACAATTTGCCCTCGGATCTGAGATAGAAGGTGTACCCAACTGTCACCTTTGGGTATTCTATGAAAATGTGTTTGTCCGCTTTGGGTTCGAGCTTCTCTGGCTGAAGCCTTAAGCATCACAGCCCCAAACATTAAGAAATGACAACTTTGGTTTCTTGCCAAACCAATGTTCGACGTCGTCTCAACGGACTTAGATGGTGCCCTATCTAAAGTGAATGCAGTTGTCTCTAACGCATAACCTCAAAATAAAAATGGTAGATCGGCAAGAGACATCATAGATCGCACCATATCTCATAGGGTTTGATTACAACGTCCGGACACACCATTACCCTGTGGTGTTCCAGGTGGCTTCAACTGTGAAACAATTCCACAATGTCTTAAGTGTTTGCCAAACTCATAACTCAGAAATTCTCATTGATCAGATCGTAGGAATTTGATCTTCTTGTTTTGATGATTCTTAACTTCACTCTGAAATCGCTTGAACTTTTCAAACGTTTCAGACTTGTGCTTCATTAATTAAATATACCTATATCTACTCAAATTGTCAATGAAGATGAGAAAATAGCGATATCCACCGCACGCTTCAATTCTCATTGAATCACACGCATCAGCATGTATGATTTCCAACAAGTCACTTGCCCGTTTCATTATACCTGAAAACAAGGTCTTAGTCATCTTGCCCATGAGGCATGGCTCGCATGTGTCAAGCGATTCAAAATCAAGTGACTCCAAACATCCATCGACATGGAGTTTCTTCATGCATCTTACGCCAATATGACCTAAGCGGCAGTGCCACAAGAAAGTGGTACTATCATTAATAACTCTACATCTTTTGGCATGAACATGTGTATTACCACGACCGAGATTCAATGAACCATTCACATAGGGTGCATGACCATGAAAGGTATTATTCATGTAAACAGAATAACCATTATTCTCTAACTTAAATGAATAACCGTATTGCAATGAACATGATCTAATCATATTCATGCTCAACATAGACACCTGATAACATTTATCTAGGTTCAATACTAATCCTGAAGGCAGATGGAGCGTGCGATGGTGATCTCATCAACTTTGGAAACACTTCCAACACACATCGTCACCTCGCCCTTAGCTAGTCTCCGTTTAGTCCGTAGCTTTTGCTTCAAGTCACCAATAATAGAAATTGAACCGGTATCCAATACCCAGGTGCTACCAGGAGTACTAGTGAGGTACACATTAATAACACGTATATACTTTGTTGAAGTTGCCAGCCTTCTTATCTACCATGCATTTGGGGTAATTCCGCTACCAGTGACCGTTCCCCTTACAATAGAAGCACTTAGTCTCGGGTTTGGGTTCAACCTTGGGTTCCTTCACTGGAGCGACAATTGGTTTGCCATCCATGAAGTTTCCCTTCTAGCCCTTGCCCTTCTTGAAACCAGTGGTCTTGTTAAACCATCAACACTTGATGCTCCTTCTTGATTTCTACCTTTTGCGGTCTTAAGCACCGCGAACAGCTCCAGGATCAACTCCATCCCTTGCATGTCATAGTTCATCATGATGATCTAGTAGCTTAGTGATAGTGGCTATAGAACTCTATCAATCACTATCTTGTCTGGAAGTTTAACTCCCACTTGATTTAAGTGATTGTAGCACCCAGATATTCTGAGCACATGCTCACTAGCTGAGCTATTCTCCTCCATCTTGTTGGCAAAAGAACTTGTCAGAGGTCTCATACCTCTCAACACGGGCACGAGCCTGAAATCCCCATTTCAGCTCTTGGAACATCTCATATGTCTTATGGCGTTAATAACGTCATTGGAATCCCGATTCTAAGCCGTAAAGTATGGTTCACTAAACTATTAAGTAGTCATCATTGTGTGTCTGTCAGGTGTTCACAACATCCACAGACGACATTGTAGGGGTTTGCACATCGAGCGGTGCATCAAAGACGTAAGTCTTCTGTGTAGCAGTGAGGACACTCCTCAGACTACGAACCCAGTCCGCATCATTGCTTATAATATCTTTCAACTTGGTCTTTCTCTAGGAACGTCTTGAAACAGGGAGCTATAACGTGAGCTATTTATCTACAACATATTTGCAAAGACAATTTAGACTATGTTCATGATAATTAAGTTCATCTAATCAAATTATTTAATGAACTCCCACTCAGATAGACATTCCTCTAGTCATCTAAGTGAAACATGATCCGAGTCAACTAGGCCGTGTCCGATCATCACGTGAGACGGACTAGTCAACATCGGTGAACATCTTCATGTTGATCGTATCTTCTATACGACTCATGCTCGACCTTTCGGTCTTCCGTGTTCCGAGGCCATGTCTGTACATGTTAGGCTCGTCAAGTCAACCTAAGTATATTGCGTGTGTAAATCTGGCTTACACCCGTTGTATTCGAACGTTAGAATCTATCACACCCGATCATCACGTGGTGCTTCGAAACAACGAACCTTCGCAATGGTGCACAGTTAGGGCGAACACTTTCTTGAAATTATTACGAGGGATCACCTTATTTAAGCTACCGTCGTTCTAAGCAAATAAGATGTAAAACATGATAAACATCACATGCAATCAAATAGTGACATGATATGGCCAATATCATTTGCTCCTTTTGATCTCCATCTTTGGGGCTCCATGATCATCGTTGTCACCGGCATGACACCATGATCTCCATCATCGTGTCTTCTTGAAGTTGTCTCGTCATCTATTATTTCTACTACTATGGCTAACACTTTAGCAATAAAGTAAAGTAATTACATGACATTTAAGTTGACACGCAGGTCATAAATAAATTAAGACAACTCCTATGGCTCCTGTCGGTTGTCATACTCATCGACATGCAAGTCGTGATTCCTATTACAAGAACATGATCAATCTCATACATCACATATATCATTCATCACATCCTTTTGGCCATATCACATCACAAGGCATATGTTGCAAAAACAAGTTAGACGTCCTCTAATTGTTGTTGCAAGTTTTTACGTGGCTGCTATAGGTTTCTAGCAAGAACGTTTCTTACCTATGCCAAAACCACAACGTGATATGCCAATTTCTATTTACCCTTTATAAGGACCCTTTTCATCGAATCCGATCCGACCGAAGTGGGAGAGACAGACACCCGCTAGCCACCTTATGCAACTAGTGCATGTCAGTTGGTGGAACCAGTCTCACGTAGGCGTACGTGTAAGGTTGGTCCGGGCCTCTTCATCCCATGATGCCGCCGAATCAAGATAAGACTAGTAACGACAAGTAAATTGATAATATCGACGCCCACAACTGCTTTGTGTTCTACTCGTGCATAGAAACTACGCATAGACCTAGCTCTGATACCAATGTTGTGGAATGTAGCAATAATTCAAAATTTTCCTACGTGTCACCAAGATCAATCTAGGAGATGCTAGCAACGAGAGAGAGGGAGTGCATCTTCATACCCTTGAAGATCGCTAAGTGAAAGCTTTACAAGAACACGGTTGATGGAGTCGTACTCACGGCAATTCAAATCGCGGAAGATCCGATCTAGCGCTGAACGGACGGTGCCTCCGCGTTCAACACACGTACAGCCCGGGGACGTCTCCTCCTTCTTGATCCAGCAAGGGGAGAGGAGAAGTTGAGGGAGAACTCTAGCAGCATGACGGCATGGTGGCAATGGAGCTCGTGGTTCTCCAGCAGGGCTTCGCCAAGCACTATGGAGGAGGAGGAGGTGTAGGAGGAGGGAGGGCTGCGCCAGGGAAGAGGTGTGGCTGCCCTCCCACCCCTCCACTATATATAGGGGCAAGGGGAGAGGGAGAAGCGCCCTAGGGTTTCCCCTAGGGGGCGGCGACCAAGCAGATTGGATCTCCCTAGGGAAAATACTAGGGAGACTTGCCCCCCAAGCCAAGCAGGTGGAGGCTTGCCCCTTCCTCTTTGGCCCATGAGGCCCTCCAACACTTGCCGGGGCTCCTGAAACACCTTTCGGTCATGCTGGCCATAGCCTGGTACCTCCAGAACACTTTCGGACTCCAATACCCTTCGTCCAATATATCAATCTTCACCGCCGGACCATTCCGGAACTCCTCGTGACGTCCGGGATCTCATCCAGGACTCCGAACTACCTTCGATAACCACATACTATTTCCCATAACAACTCTAGCGTCACCGAACCTTAAGTGTGTAGACCCTACGGGTTCAGGAACCATGCAGACATGACCGAGACACCTCTCCGACCAATAACCAATAGCGGTATCTGGATACCCATATTGGCTCCCACATGTTCCACGATGATCTCATCGGATGAACCACGATGTCGGGGATTCGATCAATCCCGTATTCAATTCCCTTTGCCAATCGGTATGTTACTTGCCCGAGATTCGATCGTCGGTATCCCAATACCTTGTTCAATCTCGTTACCGGCAAGTCACTTTACTTGTTATGTAACGCATGATCCCGTGACTAACTGCTTAGTCACATCGAGCTCATTATGATGATGCATTATCGAGTGGGTCCAGAGATACCTCTCCGTCATACGGAGTGACAAATCCCAGTCTCGATTCGTACCAACCCAATAGACACTTTCGGAGATACCTATAGTGCACCTTTATAGCCACCCAGTTACGTTGTGACGTTTGGTACACCCAAAGCACTCCTACGGTATCCAGGAGTTGCACAATCTCATGGTCTAAGGAAATGATACTTGACATTAGAAAAGCTTTAGCATACGAACTACACGATCTTGTGCTGGGCTTAGGATTGGGTCTTGTCCATCACATCATTCTCCTAATGATGTGATCCTGTTATCAACGACATCCAATGTCCATGATCAGGAAACCGTAACCATCTATTGATCAACGAGCTAGTCAACTAGAGGCTTACTAGGGACATGGTGTTGTCTATGTATCCACACATGTATCTGAGTTTCCTATCAATACAATTCTAGCATGGAAAATAAACGATTATCATGAACAATGAAATATAATATAATAATAACCAATTTATTATTGCCTCTAGGGCATATTTCCAACAATTAGGAGCTGCAGGTCCCACCAAGTGACTAGTAGTGTTTCTAAACTGGTGATCCCACTCACAATGGTATGCTGATCATATAGAGAAAACCCCCAAAGATGAACCATACCAAACAACAAAGTCCTCAAAAGAGTTGTAATTTGGGGGAATCTGTAGGATGCGATTGACGTCTAGTGGGTTAAAAATATCTTGTACGAATTCCTCATCCCACTTCTCTGTCCAGGATCAATCAACTCATTAACCTTTGTGATAAGTACCCCATTCCTTGGAGTGATAATTCTCCTGGAAGGGCTTGAAGGTATCCAATGATCCTCCCAAATTTTAACCCTTTCACTGTTCCCAATTCTCCAAATGTGCCTACGTTTGCAGGTCTAAATGCCCGCAATGATACTTTGCCATGTAAAGGAAGACCCCATCTTGGGTCCAGCCGAAAGGAGATCACCTGAGGGTAGTGTTTAGCTCTGAGGATCCTAGCACATAATGATTCTGGCTCATCCAGGAGCACCAAAACTTGTTTAGTTAACATGGCCAAATTGAAGGAAAGAAGATCATGAAACCCCATTCCAGCATCCTTCTTAGGGAAGCATAGTTGCCACCATGCCCACCAATGCATTCTTTTATTATTTTCATCATCTCCCCACCAGAATCTAGCATTCACATCTGTTATTTCTTTGCATGCACCCTTTGTTGATTTTAAACACCGACATAGCATACACAGGAATTGCCTGAGCCACAACTTTCAACAGGTTCTCTTTTCCTTCAGTGGATAATTATCTCTCATTCCATCCATCTGTCAGTGAGCACACTATTTTAACAAAATGATTAAAATAGTCACTCATGTCTACTCCAACCAAGGCTGGTAACCCAAGGTACTTATTAGGTAAAGCTTCTGTATCAATATTAAGGCATGCACAAATATCATTTTCATGGCAGGATATGTATTAGGACCGAAAAAACACTTGATTTTGCCACACTCACCAACTAGCCAGAATTGCTGCAGTACACATCAAGAGCTTGCTGTAGGGAAATTGCATTAGTCATATCTGCTCTCAAGTAATTGAAAAAATACATTGTTCCAAGAGATGGCCCCTTGGCCAGGATAAGGCAAAACATTATTTGGTTTGTCTGTCTCCCTAGAGTCAGTGGCCATGGCTCTGCTAAGAAAAGATCGGCATCATCCCATTAGATGTGTCCTTGTTTCAATGATAATAATAATTATTCAAGATACCTAAGTAGAGATCAGATGCAGATATTCACTTTGAAAGTAAGAGCAGTGAGCAAATCCCCTTTTTATTTTTTGCAAATTTTCAAAGAGTCGTTTCCTAACGGTTTTTCGAAGGCGTGATTTTTTTTTTGTTTTCTACCACATTTCCCAACAGAGTTGTCTCTTGGCAGTTTACATGAGGATATCAATCAATGTAGCAAAATGGGAAGTCAATATACTTTCCCTTAGAGCTAACATGCTCTAATTCTCGTGTCTTTCCTTTTTCCTGCTATAATCAATTATTCAATGTCACTTACTTGTGTCTTTGTATATATCTTAGGCCTAGGCCAAAGTTATCATGCATCTATACGTTTGGATCCATGTGTTAGCCTCTCGTTTCATAAATATGTAAGGATCTTATCCAGGATTGTGAGGTTTACTCTAATTTACGCATTCAGAACATAATATAATTTTGGCTACATTCCATGGTCTGAACATATGTCCCCCATACACCATTCATTGATCCTCATCTTTTGAAGTTATTGTTGGACCATCCAATGACTTGTGAGGGATGCAGTCTCCTATCCTATGGCGTGTGACGGAGGGTCACAACTAATTTGGTCTTGATATGGCATGGTTGATTTCACCATTGATTCTTACTTCTTCATTGTTTTTTTCCACCATGCCCTAATATGCTTTCTCCACACCAACTGACTTGCTTTGTGTTTTCCACTTCTTTGTTTCCCCCTCTGCAACAAACTCGCACCCCTCCCAAAGATGAGTGGAGAACTGCAGCTAGAGCGAGAACCACAAAGTGAAATGTACTAGGTTTATGGAGATGGGCTGGGTGTCACTTGGAGCGAAGGCCTCCATGTTCGATATATGATGACGAGAGTGGTTCATGGTCTACATCAAGGTCGAGTTGGCGAAACCCTAGATTCACTCTTCTTTTAGACTGCCTCGGGCTTTTTCTGCATTTCTCTCTCCTCGGGGCCTCCTTCTCCTGAAGGGCGAGTGGATGACATTAGCAAGAGTGACAGTCAACATCGAGGTCGGGTGGGCGTGACCCTAGATTCACTCTTCTTTTAGACAACCTCAGGCTTTTTCTGCATTTCTCCCTCCTCGGGGCCTCCTTCTCCTGAAGGGCAAGTGGGTGACATTAACAAGAGTGACAGTCAACATCGAGGTCGTGTTGGTTTGATCGGTGGTGATTAGAGGTACTGGACCCTGATATTCCGTGCAAATTCGGTAGGCAGGGTATCTCGACGATGAAGTAATTTCATGACGTAGGAGCGTGCTTGCAAGTTGGAGTGTCTCGACACCTTGGTATTATCTCTTATTCATTCACGACTGTATTTAGTACGGTTGGCATTCTTCGTTATACTAGATTGATACCTTGATTGTTGCTTTGTATCCACATTGAGTGATGTGTAATGTTACAACTTAACAACCAATGGAGAAGCTCTATCTGGTTTTCCGGATCGGATGACGATGTAGTCTTGGTGTCGTTCTCCTTCATGAAGGCGTTGTCTTGTTTGCTCGAGGCGTCCATGGTGCTAAATTTGGAGATGTTGGTCGTCTAGTTGTTGCTTGGGCTGCTTCTCTGGTTGGCGGGTTTTTTTTGCGGGAAGCCGTGTTTTTCTTTGTTTGGATCGGACATCTCTTGTCTCTATGCTTCGTCAACCTTGTTCACACCACTTGCGTTCGTGCCATAGGTCGTACCACTCCATGTACTCAATCTTATTTCTTCTATCAATGTAATGATACGCAAGCTTTGCATATTCGTAAAAGATATTTAAAAAAAGTATTCGTGGGTGATTAATCCTTTTCATTTTTTTACCGTTTCTTTTTCCAGGACTTTTTCGAGCAAAGGAGCCATGTTCCCAATTCCATTTCTTTTTTCAAGGATGATCCCTCCATCCATATTACCGTGTTGATCAATTCCAGATTGCTTGCACCCTCCGTTTATGTGGCGCATTATTATTTCTAGCTGGACCCGTCGTGCATTTTTTTTAAGCATCAGTACAAACATAAGCGCTCATATACACGCGCATACACTCATCCCTATGAACGCACACATGCATTTCCTACCCCTATGAGCACCTTCAAAAGACTGAGCCGACATATCATCTTGAGATTTACGAAGTCACCGTAGGCGCCTCGTCGTCGACGGAAACGTCTCCTCCCACTGTCCACCTAACCAACTCAACCACAGGTTGATTCGGCTCGTCGTGCATCTTTGGTACAAAGTAATTGCGTTTTCGTTTCAACGCTCAGATGTAACTTTTCGGCAGCGTACGACGTTGTTAAGGAGACCCGGTAAAACCGCGTATTTGAAAAACTGCGTCTGCGACGTGACGATCAATACTCATTTCGCCGTCGCTGCAATCAGCTGGAAAAAAATTCAGCGGTTAATTAATCAATTAAGCGATTCTTTGCTGGAAATATCCATGGAGACGGGACGTGCTTCGATCGTGGAATCGTTCCATACTGCTCCAACGCCCGATGGCCCAGCGTCGCTGACTAACCGCGACGCGGGGGACCCGAGACGGCGCATGCTCATAGGGTCCACGGAACAGTGACCCCGCTTTTGGCTGCGTACGTAGTACGTCGCACGTACCGGCTGGAGGGCTTGAACTAAACGTGGCACCATGTGCTCTGGTCGCGTGTCCTGCAGTCCAGGCCTTCTTTTCTGCGCTCTAGCTAAACGTGCATATTTTAATACAATACGATAGGGAAGTTGCGAGCATTTTTTAGTAGTTGAAGGTTTACCTCAGAAGGAACTGATCGCTAGGTTTTACCTGAATATTTGCTTGCTGTTGACGGGTCACTGGTCACAAAATCGAAGATTTTTTCTCTGGCAGCATGGTATGTACAGGAAGTATGTACACATAATACATGCATGTGTACTCGCTGCTTTGCTTAGTATAGTGCACATCGCTGATGTGTGCTTCAACAACCGGCATGACGCTCTTGGCCTCCTTGTGTAGAAGTGACTCAAAAGTTACCCCAACTTGCACTAGCATATTCCCCGAAATTATAGCTATAGAGCTGTTTTCAGAACTTCAATATACAAGGAGAGAAACGATCGGCTCGAAGTGCATATTTGGATATTACCAATTGTGTGTTGTCGACGAAAAGATCAAGGGTTCGACAGTGCAGGGCAGCCGACGTGGCCGACTGCAACACTCGACTGAATGTGAATGGCAGGACCATAGAACAGCACGTAAAGCCATCAGGGTCCTAGAGAACACAGTAGGATCCAATGATATCGAGGCCCCATATGTCTTGGCTCTTCCCTTGGAAGTGTGGCTTCGAAGAAAAGGCTTCCAAGCAGAACGGTCGCGGCTTAGCTCTAGCTCGCTCGTGGGAAAGATGGTACCATGATGCTGCGGCGTATGGTCACGGCTCGAGGTCCCTAAGCTGACACGCACGCACTTGTCGACTAGCATATTTGTAACTAAACTAGGGAGGTGCACGATTTTTTTAGACCAACTAGGGTTGATTAGTGGCTCGATTAGGAGTATGTGACGGCACGGGCTCTTGTCCCGTTTGTAGCAGAAGATGGTTGATCGGTCAGAGGGCGTGATTGTCATTGTCTGGCTTTGTTTGTACGTACACGACGGCTGCTACGGGTACGCACGTTTGGTTTCTCTATTCGAGTAGGTGGATCGCAGTGCCAATTAGCTGGCGCATGCCTTT
Organism: Triticum dicoccoides; assembly: GCF_002162155.2. NCBI lineage: Eukaryota > Viridiplantae > Streptophyta > Magnoliopsida > Poales > Poaceae > Triticum > Triticum dicoccoides. Next base: position 559,107,747 of record NC_041390.1, on the reverse strand, counting down.
CACTAAACTCGTTTTGCCCTCTGCTTCGTGGTGCCTATTTTTGCTATGCTATGCTCGTGGCATTTTCTAGTATTGTATACATGCTAAATGGCACACACGTTGGAAAGAAATGGTGACTTTTGTGCTACGAAATGTTGCCGAAAAGAACTTTTTATGCTTGAGAAATGTTTCTATCTGTTATTACAGGCTAGGAAATTTTGTGTTCCAAGCTACTAGCAAAAATTGTAGTTTAGCTGTCGGGGTAAGCCACGTCGCCTAAGCACGTCCTTTTCACAAAAAGTAACAATTACGTTGGTAAAAGTGGCCGCATGCATGTGTCGCCTCGAGACGTCGCGCTCCGACCGTCTTCCCTTTCCGTTCACGTATTTCACTCGCAAGCAAGTGGCACCACGTAGCAGCAGCATTTTACTCCCGTATATATACACGATCCGTTCACGTTTCGCCATCTTGAAATGTCGCAGTCGCTCTTTGCCCATGCGTTGCGCCGTGCGTAGCCACTGTTCAGCCGGTCGACATGCGTGAGACCGATCAACGGCCCCACGCGAACAGTAACGTCGCCGATTGCGTGCGCCCGTTTGCGATTTCGACTCATCAACCTAGCTCATACGTAGTACTGCCATAAACAAACTAGTAAGCATGCACGTGCAACGCACGTCTCGATCAAAGCATCTACGAAATTCGTGTGGGTACTGAATTCTGAATTCATATTGAAATTAATAACTCTATGTAACGGAAGATCTCCTCGGTGAAATGAAGCTTACTGTATGCTACTCCCTCCGTAGACAAATAAATGAGTGAGTTCTATTTTCAACAACACATGAAAAATAGTAATAAATCCATGTAATAGTAGCATCTATGGCAACTATATAGAGATTTGAATAATAAAAATGAATGATAAAAAGTGCCTGAAGCATTACACTGCTATACGATATTGGACCAAAGTAAACATATTTGGGATCTTCAATCTTGGCACATAGTGCTGGCCTGGGGAGTTGTGCGGGTCATCTTCTTGATTAGGAACATTTGGCTTCAAGCCTTCAACTCTTCACCCCAAACCATTTTCTTTTGTAAATAATCTGCAAAAGAAAGACCAAATTCGGTTGATAAAATCAAACCACATAAAACAGAACACCAGAACTATCAAATGTGTCATCTAAAGATAAGTGCTTACCAAAGAGTGAATAAATCAATTTTGATTTATATATCACTAAAATCAGATATAATCCAGATGGATCTCAAATTGATACAAAGGAGAACTGGTTTACATAGTAGGTTGAAGATTTTAAGAAAAGATCAATCTATTTTTTTAGCAGGTGTGTTTCCAAACCAAGTGATTTATATTGCGATTAAACTTGCCATGAGCATCCTTGGTTCAGTTGCTACCACAAAATATATATTATGAACACATAATGTTCTCAATTATGAATCCCATCCTCCTGTTGATCCCACAAAAAAAGAAATTAGTTGCTAAACATCCTTGGTTCAGTTCGTGCAGCAATGGGACATCCACAACCCTTTATGATGTATGCTCTACTACTGATGTTTGTAGTTCAGTTTTATATCCTTCTTTTCTAGGGTAGCAAATATGAACATGATTCAGCGTTTTGGTGGATCAAGAGCTTTCCTATGTGAGATAGAGAAAACAAACAACAGAAAGAGGAGATTGAGAGGGGGACAGACATGAAGGAGTAGACTGGTGCAGAGGAGACAGGAGGGCGTCGCTAGCAGCAGGGAGGACGACGACGACAGCGAGGAGACCAGTGCTCCGCACGGACTCGACCTCGTTTGCCAGCGACTGACGGACCCATGTGCGCGTCTACGTCCCGAGCAGCGGCGGCGACCTGGCAGAGGACGGAGTGCTTGATCTTCTGCCCTGCCCACACCCAAAACTTAATCATGGACACAATCAAGATGGAAAGTTGCAGTTTTAATAGCAGAAAACTTACATTAAACCCCCAACCTTGAAAAAATGTGTGAATAAAGAACTCTTGGGGGTGCTTAATTCAACAAATTATAGTTTTTGGACTGCTCAAGAATTGATGTATTTGCCCTTTGCCTCCCCATCTAGCTCCGCCACTGTAATTAGTTAATTAAAATGATTTAGTCAAAAAGGCATTCGGGTGTTGCATCCACCCAATGGGTTCTTTGTTATGCTGCCGGAAGAAATTCTTTCTTGTTGGCCCTTCAAAATAAAAATGTTTGCAATGTTATCATTTTATATTTAAGATGGTGCCCAACCATGGCACAAACCACAAGAATACTTTTGTCCAACAAACTGTTATATACTCATGGTCGGTGACAACACAACATAAGTACACCAATGACTCAGAAAACAACTGTTCTTTTAAAATGTATGATAAGGCAAGATGGAACTTGGAAAGATATACAAAGGTACAGTATATACACAAACGCTTCCATCTTAGATCTCCATGTCCAATCCTTCTGTAATATACAACTAAAACCAATATATTAAAAGGAAACAAGATAAAAGTGAAAAAAAAGGAAAATTCCCTTCTCCGATGACACAAACAGGTCAAGGACTACCATATAGTGAGAAAGAAAAATTGATAGCATGAATAGAGTGATATCAGCTGACCAAAAATGATAGTTTTCAGACGCCAATAGAAGATATGAACTCAAAGGGCCATGCACAGTGCTACTGAAGCTTAGGTGAAGCAAATTACCCAAAAGAAAATATGCATCGACTGTCGAAAGAGTGTGACCAGATCAGACCACCATATAAAAGAGCATGACCAGCAGCAGACTTCAGAGGGAAGTTGATTTTACCCCTAAATAACTTGTACATCCAATTGACATGCTCTAAATGGACTAATGAAATAATGTAGAACTCCTCTGGGATTTAGTAATTAACTGCAGATTGTACAAAGTGTCAAATATGTGATTTAAGTAAAATGTAGAGCAATGGAAGTACAAGTTATACGCCTGAATAAAGCATAACCTACAAGAATCACAAGGGCTAAAAATTCAGAACGCAGAAAATCTACATATGCCAAGAAGGCCACTGACCAAATAACCATGTGTACTTCCATACTGCTCAAACAGGGGATAATTTTTTTTATCTGCAGTTAATCACCTAAGCATTGGGTTAACACACCTGGTGCTACTTTTCTTTTTCGTCCCAAACAGAACCATCATGTCTTTAGTTTCCTAAACAGCAGTAGACATGCATAAGAATCCTAGTACTAATTAACAACTGATAAAAGATGTCGATCAAGCTTTAGAAACTTAGCGGCTGCATATTGAGTTCCATAATTGTTTTCCTCGAAACCACAATCCATAACAACTGCATATATCTCACCTGGAGTATTATTAAATACCAGTTTCATGCCTTCGAGTATATATCACCTACAAAAATAGGACATGTGCTCCTTAGCTAGATTCTATTTTTGAACTGACAAAGCACTGAATCAAATAATTCCTTTACCCATGAGTCTAGGTTTCTAACAATTTAACAGAAGTGGGAGGGAGGGAACAAGTATGATGGTATTTATATGGAGGTTATGGAACTGAATTTCTCCCTCTGCGTCTGGTTACGGGATAACCAATCTTCAGTCATTTGAAAGAGGGGTCTCTGTTCTGCCGTTTGGGGGAAGATTTGCTCTTATGCATATATATAGGGATTTATGCTTCTATTGTAATTGGATCGCGTAGATGTTCAGACGGTAACAATTCATAATGTAGAAAACGAATCGGTGGGTTGAAGAAAGGACAGAAGTTGAGGGGATCGCGTGCGTGCCTTGAGCTTGAAGATAAGAGATGTGGAGGGCAGGACGGCCAGCAGGGAGGAGACATGTGGCGAAGGACGGCTCCGGCGGCGGCGACCTGCGGCGAAGGGTGGCTCCGGGGCGGCGGCTGGGGAACCTGCGGGCCGCGTCGAAGGGCGGCTCCGGGGCAGCGGCTCAGCGACCTGCGGACCACGACGAAGGGCGGCTCCTGGACTACATCATATAGATTACCTTGATTCACCTCACATGTAGCCTGCTTGGATCTCTTATCAAACGCCTTTGTCGACATGACACATAAAAGATCTTCAGAACCAACATGAGAGAGAGGTGATTAAGTTAGCAAATGGTAATAAGAAGGGTAAATGAAGAATCGGCGTCCAGAATCAATGTAGACGATCTGCAGCAGCACCAAGAATCGGTCTCCAGAATCAATATAGATGATCTGCAGCTGCACCAATCGTTTAGACATGTATATATCCAATTAGGAGCCATATTTAACATTACAATCAACAGAATCAAAAAAGGAACTCGGGAATCCGCAATTCCAAACAGGTAGGATGAGATGATCGATCTCATATATCAGCTGAGAGTGCAACCAAAAGATTTGATGGTTGCAGGTCTTATAAGTTATAACTATGAGAAAGTCTAGGATTCAGCAATCGGTTGTCTGAATTTTGTTTTGCAATCGAGTGTGGTTTGAAGCCCTGAATGAAAGATAAGCACTAAAAGTCTAAAATAGACTATCTAAGCTATAATAAAAACAAACAATTAAGTTTCGTCCAAAAAAGCAATAGAGCGGATGCCAAAATCCAAACCTCAACTTTGCATCACCGAGAAGAGTACGGAGATCTTCTTGTCCAGGAAGCTCGTCCTCATGCACCATCACTTCCTCACTGGACAGAACAAATTAATCGAGCAAGTTAGTGATCCTAAAAAATTAACACCACAATCTTTGAGGCAATAACACAAGCACCTGGTGCAGCGGAGAGTGGTGTGGCGCGTGGGTCGCTTGCTCGTGGAGGTGTGTAAAAGGCCAACGGAGACCAGCGGCTCGCGGCGGGCGGCTCCAGCGCGACCTGCGGCGGTTCCAGCGACGGGGCGGCTTCGATGTTACCTGCAACGGTTCCAGCGGCGGCTCCAGTGGCGGGCCGGTTCCGACGCGACCTGCGGTGGCTCCAGCTGTGGGGCAGCTCCGACGCGACCCCTGCGGGCGGGGGCGGCTCCGGCTCTACCCGCGGCAGCTCCAGCAGTGGGCGGCGAAGGGCGCGGGGGGCGGGGCGGCTCCGGCTCTACCCGCGGTGGCTCC
>NC_041390.1:559021785-559102373 GCF_002162155.2 Triticum dicoccoides | reverse complement strand
GGCGATAGGTCGTGCGGGCGGTTTTGTTTTTTTTTTTAAACGGCGGCGTGGGCTGGGTTAGCGATAGCTTAATACGTGGTTTGCAGTGTTAAACACCGAAGGATTAAGGGTCATTAGATCTTGCTAATGGATGGTTCTGATTATTTGGATCTGCCCTTCTCTTCCTTTTATAGTGGTAGTAGATAGTAGATAGTAGATGCCCGCCCAATTGCTTGGCCGCACGAAGCGATCCTGCGTGCACCTGGTCTTCGGTCTAGAAGAGATGAAATATATATATTGTTCACTGCATTTTAAACTGTTTGTTTTGTACAACTCTATGTTATTTATTCACAAAAAAAAAGAAACTCCATGTTGTTCCAGTCAGTGGTGCTGGTGGGCTACAGCTTTCGAGAAGTGTGTAGTGGCGGCCTCTCGCAGTTGGGAATCTGGGATGGTCTCCATCACAGGGATAGGAAGATCTTTGACAAAAAACGAATATATGATCACATGAAGAACACATCAACTGGACCAGCAGCCGGTTTTTCAATTGTGTTTTGCTACTGCAAAAGGGATTCAGGGAAAGTCCGGAACTAGACTGTCAGCTACACGGTTCGAGAGATCAGTTGCTGACTTGGTTGACATGCTGATGGTCATGTCGAAAGCCTTAGCGAGTAAGCAAAACAAAAATGACCGGCGACTAGTTGGCGTAATTGGCAAAATGGCAACGGTGAAATCACATGGAAAAGGTAGGCTAGCCGAGGCATATGCTCCATGCATCTCAAACCAGAGGATTCCCGGCGGCCGTGCCGACAGTTCCTGCACGACAACGAACTTCTCGACCTGAAGCAGGTTCGAGAACACGGTGAAGGAACGTGGCCGGCATCTACAACAGACTACCATATATGTGAGGTGCTCTTGAGATCGTAGTACAGTACTAGCTTTAACTTCCGAGACAGTGACGGCGCCTGCAAGAATTCAACACGTAGCAAGACGTCCACATTGACCGAAAGCAATACTCACGTACCCAAAAGAAATACGGAGTACTACTCTACAACACAAATCGAACCAGAGCCACACGGAGCAACAGCCAAAGCCGAGTCGGCTGCATGCGACCGATCCAACGGGACAGTTCCGTTCCGTTGGACAATGCACTTATGCACGCGTGCGATGAGACGGGAAACTGCTGGGACACGGGCAGAGCGTGTCGAGGCCGCGTGCGCCCCGCCTGGATTCTAGAGACGCCGTCCGTCCATCCGCACGCACGCGTCGGGTGCACGTGTGCAGTGCGGGTGAGACGGCGGCTAGGCTAGAAGGTTCTGCCGATCTGCCTGGGAAGGAGTCGTCGGCGGGCTGCCGTCATCCCGGAGACCATGAAGAAGAAGAAGAGTTGGTCTCGTCTCGTGGCAACCGCGGGAAGCAATTGACCACTTCCAGAGCGAGCGTTCTCTCCTGAAAAGTTTTTGGCGCACGTTGGGATCGCTCTCGCGCCGAGTCTAGAGGAAACTCCTCTCGCGCTTGCGCGCACAGGTCCATGGTTTTCTCTTGGTTTCTATTCGAATTATTGTTTTTTTTTGCGGGTGTATTCGAATTATTGTTAACTGCGACAAGGTGAGAAAACAGCATTTTGGTGTTTCGAGAAAACAACGACATTTTCCGCTCTTTTATCGGCGGCGATGACGTTTGCACATGGCTTTGCTTACGTACAGAAGAATAGGTATGCTTTTCGACTCCCAAAATATTCTGAAAACTCTCTAAAAAAGGGAGAGAATATGCTCTTTGCCGGTTCGGTGCTGCTTGCTTGACCTCGCTCGTCGACTTTGCCTAGCTAGTGGCCGTCACGTCAAGCAGCTGTTGCCAAGTTTCCATCCGTCTCGGAGAAGCCAAATTAATCGCCCGAGACGAAGCCAAATTACGCATCCTCCAATTCAGAACTCAGAAGGCACAACCCACAAGTTGGCAACGAGCCGAGCCGCGCTCTTGGCGCGCGTGTCACCTTGACGCACGCCGAGCACCGGAGTCCGTCCGGGGGCTGACCTGAGAACGGGATGGCGTTTTCCCAAACGGTGAAAAGTCTCGTCTGTCCCGCGCCTCCGCGCGGCGTACGCAGTCAAGCGGCCCAATACAGCGACGGCCACGTACATGTATCTGTCGACGTAACATCACGCGCTTCTTTCCCTTTTCTTTTACCCTTTTGCTTGTGTGCGCGCCTCACACTTTGACATCTCATCGGCTGTCCGAGAGCGACGCGGCGACGCCGTTGCTGTCTTCCAAGGTTTCGGACCATCTACCCGCATACACGTCTCCGTTGCTCTTTTTTTTTCACTTTCTTGTTCTACTGTTGCTTGGTATCTCTACCAGTGGCAATACGTTTCAGGAAAAGAAAAGATATCTATACTGACAGACATCCTGCGATACTGCGGTCCGAGTTTGAAACGGTCGTTCCATTATTCAGTACGCGGCCAAGATTAAATAGCCTCACCAACCAACGTGCAACGGCTACTTTCGACCGTGCGCGCCTGCGGTAGTTTTGGCGGTCAGCTGTGGGAGGGATCCGTATTTCGTATGCATACGCACGCCCGCATGCGGCATGCTCCGTCATTGGTTGACTGACTGCCTGACTGACTCACTGAAGTATAGTTGATTCAAGATGGCATAAACTACTAAAACCACGACAAATAATTTAAAATGGATGGAGTAAAAATCTTTCGCATTCGTTTGTGGACAGAGGAATCAATCCACGGACATGGATGTGGAAGGCAACCATTTAACACTAGCCGCCTACATTTTTATAACAAATAAAACCAGTCGAACGAAATTCGTGCAAACAAGTGCGAATTTCATGTAAACACGGCCTGATTTTATATAAACATGCCGGATTACATTACAAATACATGAAAGCGGTCCTAGGCGGACTAATCTAAGTGATCGCCGGCGTCCGGTCCCTGTCTCCGGCCATGAACCAAGAGAACAGAACCTTCGTCTTTTTCAGCTCTGCCTCCGGAGCCCCGGGAACTAAAGTTGTTCGCCTCCACGTCGCCGCTAAGCGACTAATCGGCTAAAAATGTTGAGCCTACCAAGTTTGACGTCCACGAGAAGGGAGGAGCGGTGGCCTTACTGGGCCACGAGCGGCGGCGACCTACCGTGCACTACACTTCCTCGCTGCCGCCAGTGTCCGTGGACATGCCGGCTTCTTCATGGTCGTGGCGCCGGCGTGCGGCCTCCTCATCGCCGGTGTCGCCGAATAACGTCTCGCCCGCGTCGTCCTCGCGCTCCTTGCGGCGGCCGCTACCTCCGCCACTCCCTGCCGGTACCGCCAGCGGGCGAGGCAGATCTCGCGGGCAGAGCGGTAGGACTCAAGCAGCGCGTCCTGCTCCGTCAGGTCCGCATCCGGCGCGATCGTCCTGCCGGCGGCGACCTACTCCTCCGCCCGCAAATGCTCCAGGTGGAGGCTATGGTTGTAGTTGGCGTCGGCCTGCGCCTCCTGGAACTGCTGATGGAAATATGCCCTAGAAGCAATAATAAAATGGTTATTATTATATTTCCGAAATCATGATAAAGGTTTATTATTCATGCTAGAATTGTATTGACCGGAAACTTAAATACATATGTGGATACATAAACAAATACCGTGTCCCTACTAGTGAGCCTCTACTAGACTAGCTCGTTGATCAAAGATGGTTAAAGTTTCCTGACCATAGACATGAGTTGTCATTTGATAACGGGATCACGTCATTAGGAGAATGATGTGATGGACAAGACTCATCTGTTAGCTTAGCATATTGATCGTTCAGTTTATTGCTATTGCTTTCTTAATGTCAAATACATATTTCTTTGACTATGAAATTATGTAACTCTCGAATACCGGTGGAATACCTTGTGTGCTATCAAACATCAAAATGTAACTGGGTGATCATAAAGATGCTCTACAAGTATCTCCGAAGGTGTTTCTTGAGTTGGCATATATCGAGATTAGGATTTCTCACTCCGAATATCGGAGAGGTATCTTTGGGCCCTCTCTGTAATACACATCATAAGAAGCCTTGCAAGCAAAGTGACTAATGAGTTAGTTACAGGATGATGTATTAAGGAACGAGTAAAGAGACTTGCCGGTAACGAGATTGAATTAGGTATGAAGATACCGATGATCGAATTTCGGGCAACTAACATACCGATGGAGAAAGGGAATTACGTATGTTATCATAAGGTTCGACCGATAAAGATCTTCGTAGAATATGTAGGAGCCAATATGGGCATACATGTTCCGCTATTGGTTATTGATCGGAGAGGTGTTTGAGTCATGTCTACATAGTTCTCGAACCCGTAGGGTCTGCACGCTTAACGTTCGTTGACGATATAGTATTATATGAGTCATATGATTTGGTGTTGTTCGGAGTCCCGGATGAGATCACGGACATGACGAGCAGTCTCGAAATGGTGGAGAGGTAAAGATTGATATATAGGACGATGATATTCGGACACTGGAAGAGTTTCGGAGTGCACCGGGTCACGGAAAGGGGTTCCGGACACCCCTGGTGAGTGTATAATCCTAATGGGCCAAAGGGGGGAGGGACAGACCAGTCCCTGGCGCGCCCCTTCCTTGGACAGATGACCCTAGGGGAAGGAAAGGGGAGGGGTGGCCCCTCCTTCCTTTCCCTCATCAAGTGAGAAAGGAAGGGGGCGCCACCCTCCCCTGCCTTCCTCCCGCACTCATACATGGCAGGGGCGCAGCTTGGGGCAGGGCCCCAAGTGGGATTCGGACCCACTTGGGGCGCCTCCAGGCTGCCTCCTCCCTCCCCCTACCTATATATATGTGGGAGAGGGGCACCTAGCACAAGCACATCAATTCCTTAGCCGTGTGCGGCGCCCCCTCCACCGTTTACATCCCCGGTCATATTTTCGTAGTGCTTAGACGAAGTCCTGCGGAGATAGCTTCACCATCACCGTCACCACGCCGTCGTGCTGCCGGAGCTCATCCACTACCGCGCCGTCTTGCTGGATCAAGAAGGCGGACGTCATCGAGCTGAACGTGGAGGTGTCGTACGTTCGATGCTCGATCGATTGGAACGCGAAGAAGTTTGACTACATCAACCGCGGTGTTAAACACTTCCGCTTACGGTCTACGAGGATACGTAGACACACTCGCCCCTCTCGTTGCTATGCATCTCCTTGTTAGATCTTGCGTGTGCGTAGATTTTTTTAATTTTCCATGCAACGTTTTCCAACAACTGCTTCTCCCACTCCTCCCGCACCATGCCCATATAATGGGCACGTGCCTCGCTGATAGTCAGGGTGCAATGCATCGGCAAAGAGTGGAGCGGAGGAGGAGGGTGTGATACGTCTCTAATGTATCTATAATTTTTTATTGTTTCACGCTATTATATTATCTATTTTGGATGTTTAATGGGCTTTAATATGCTCTTTTATATTATTTTTGGGACTAACCTATTAACTGGAGGCCCAGTGCCAGTTTCTGTTTTTTGCCTATTTCAGTGTTTCACAGAAAAGGAATACCAAACGAAATCCAAACGGAATGAAACCTTCGCGATGATCTTTCTTGGACCGAAAACAAACCAAGAGACTTGGAGTGGAATTCTGAAACTCCGTGAGGCGGCCACGAGGCAGGAGGGGGTGCCCAAGGGGGTAGGCGCGTCCCCACCCTCGTGGGCCCCATGGAGCTCCACCGACATACTTCTTTCACCTATATATACCCTTATACCCTAGAAACATTAGGGAGAGCCACGAAAACACTTTTCCACCGCCGCAACCTTCTGTCCCCATGAGATCCCATCTCAGGGCCTTTTCCGGCGATCTGCCGGAGGGGGAATCGATCACGGAGGGCTTCTACATCAAGACCATAGCCTCTCCGATGAAGCGTGAATAGTTTACCACAGACCTTCGGGTCCATAGTATTAGTTAGATGGCTTCTTCTCTCTCTTTGATCTTCAATACAAAGTTCTCCTCGATGTTCTTGGAGATCTATTCGATGTAATACTCTTTTGTGGTGTGTTTGCCGAGATCCGATGAATTGTGGGTTTATGAACTTGATTATCTATGAATACTTTTTGGTTCTTCTTTGAATTCTTATATGCATGATTTGATATCTTTGCAAGTCTCTTTGAATTATCGGTTTAGTTTGGCCTACTAGATCGATCTTTCTTGCAATGGGAGAAGTGCTTAGCTTTGGATACAATCTTGCGGTGTCCTTTTCCAGTGACACTAGGGGCAACAAAGCACGTATTGTATTGTTGCCATCGAGGATAAAAAGATGGGGTTTATGTCATATTGCTTGAGTTTATCCCTCTACTCATGTCATCTTGCTTAATGCGTTACTCTGTTCTTATGAACTTAATACTCTAGATGCATGCTGGATAGCTGTCCATGTGTGGAGTAATAGTAGTAGATGCAGAATCATTTCGATCTACTTGACACAGACGTGATGCCTATATTCATGATCATTGCCTTAGATGTCTTCATAATTATGCAATTTTCTATCAATTCCTCGATAGTAATTTGTTCACCCATTGTAATACATGCTATCATGAGAGAAGCTACTAGTGAAACCTATGGCCCCTGGGTCTCTTTCTTATTATATTGCATCTCTTTTATTATCGCATCTCGTTTACTATTTTGCAATCTTTACTTTCTAATCTATACAACAAAATACCAAACATATTTATCTTATTATCTATATCAGATCTCACTTTCGCAAGTGACCGTGAAGGGATTGACAACCCCATTTATCGCGTTAGTTGCGAGGTTCTTGATTGTTTGTGCAGGTACTAGGTGACTTGTGTGTTGTCTCCTACTAGATTGATACCTTGGTTCTCAAAAACTGAGGAAAATACTTACGCTACTTTGGTGCATCACCCTTTCCTCTTCAAGGGAAAACCAACGCATGCTTAAGAGGTAGCAAGAAGGATTTCTAGCGCCGTTGCCGGGGAGATCTACGCTAAGTTAAGACATACCAAGTACCCATCATAAACTCTTCTCCCTCACATTACATCATTTGCCATTCGCCACTCGTTTTCCTCCCCCCACTTCACAAGATTTGCCTTTTCTTCGCCCCTCTTCCGTTCGTCCTTCTATTTGCTCGTGTTACCATGTGCCTTCTATTTGCTTGCATCTTCGCTTGCTAAAAATCTATTGATATGGATCCTCATCCTCTTGCTAATATTTTTAAAAAATCCAATTATGATGAACCAATTGCTAGTGAGTTTAGTGCACTAGATTATCTTTATGAGGTTTTGCTTGAAATTCGTGAATCTAAAGATTGTGATGAAGTGCTTTATGAAGTGATTCACGATAGATCTTTGAATAAAAAGCATGATTGCAATGATGTTATTATAAATTCTATTAACGTCAATTGTGCTAATAATATGCAAAACCCTAAGCTTGGGGATGTTAGTTTTGCTCTGAATACTATTTGTTGCAATGATCATGATTGGGGTGATTCTTCTTTTGATCTTGAAAATTTATTTAAGCCCCATGATGAATATGAGATTGATAATACTGTTTGCAATATTATTGAAAGTGGGTTTGGAAGAGTGTCAACTTTAGATCCCACATATTTGGAGAATGTTCAATCCTATTAATTTTTTGATAAAAGTGGGTTTGGAGAGGTCATGACTTTAGTTAATGTTAATCCCACTATTTTGGAAGAGTGTCAACTTTGCATGCATGTGGATCGTGTTGAAAATATTTTATGTGATAGCTATTTTGTTGAATTTGCTTATGATCCCACATGTAATTATTATGAGAGAGGAAAATATGATTGTATAAATTTTCATGTTACTAAATTATCTCTCGTTATGTTGAGATTGCTATTGTTTCTTTCCGCTTCCTTGCATATGCTAGTTTTTGCTTGCTATGATAATTTGTTTTCCTATAAGATGCTGATGCATAGGAAGTATGTTAGACTTAGATGTGTTTGTCACATGTTTCATGATGCTCTTTTTGTGCTTCAATTCTTTTCTTTAATGTGAGCATCATTGAAATTATCAATGCCTAGCTAGGGGCGTTAAACGATAGCGCTTGTTGGGAGGCAACCCAATTTTATTTTTGTTCTTTACTTTTTGTTCCAGTTTAGTAATAAATAATTTATCTACCCTCTGTTATGATTGTGTTTTATGCTTTAATTAGTGTTTGTGCCAAGTAAAGCCTTTAGGATCTTCTTGGGTGATTGTTGTTTGATCTTGCTGTTAAAAACAGAAAGAATGCGCTCATGAAAATAATTTTTGTTTTTTTACCAGAGAGCGATAAAATACCAATTCGAACTGCAGTAGATCAATATAGAAATTGTCCTGGTCTTACTAACTTTTCAGAATTTTTGGAGTTCCCGAAGTATTTGAAGTAGTCAGATTGCTAGAGACTGTTCTGTTTTTGACAGATTCTGTTTTTCGTGTGTTGTTTGCTTATTTTGATGCATCTATGGCTAGTATGGGGGGGAGGGTATGAACCATAGAGAAGTTGGAATACAGTAAGTTTAGCAACAATATAAATAAAGAATGAGTTAATTACAGTACCTTAAAGTGGTGGTTTATTTTCTTACACTAACAAAGCTCATGAGATTTTCTGTTGAGTTTTGTGTTGTGAAGTTTTAAAGTTTTTGGATAAAGATTTGATGGATTTTGGAACAAGGAGTGCCAAGAGCCTAAGCTTGGGGATGCCCAAGGCATCCCAAGGTAAAATTCAAGGACAACCAAAAGCCTAAGCTTGGGGATGCCCGGAAGGCATCCCCTCTTTCGTCTTCGTCTATCGGTAACTTTACTTGAGGCTATATTTTTATTCACCACATGATATGTGTTTTGCTTGGAGCGTATTGTATGATTTGAGTCTTTGATTTTTAGTTTACCACAATCATCCTTGCTATACACACCTTTTGGGAGAGACACGCATGAATAAGAATTTATTAGAATACTCTATGTGCTTCACTTATATCTTGTGAGCTAGATAATTTTGCTCTAGTGCTTCACTTATATCTTTTTAGAGCACGGTGGTGGTTTTATTTTATAGAAATTATTGATCTCTCATGCTTCAATTATATTATTTTGAGAGTCTTTTAGAACATCATGGTAATTTGCTTTGGTTATAAAACTAGTCCTAATATGATGGGCATCCAAGAAGGGTATAATAAAAAAACTTCCATATAAAGTGCGTTGAATGCTATGAGAAATTTGATACTTGATGATTGTTTTGGGCCATGAGGATGGTGATATTAGAGTCATGCTAGTGAATTAATTGTGAATTTGAGAAATACTTGTGTTGAGGTTGGCAAGTCCCGTAGCATGCACGTATGGTAACCGTTGTGTAACAAATTTGAAGCATGAGGTATTTTTTAATTGTCTTCCTTATGAGTGACGGTCGGGGACGAGCGACGGTCTTTTCCTACCAGTCTATCTCCCTAGGAGGATGCGCGTAGTGCTTGGTTTTTGATGACTTGTAGATTTTTGCAATAAGTATGTGATTTCTTTATGACTAATGTTGAGTCCATGGATTATACGCACTCTCACCCTTCCACCATTGCTAGCCTCTCTAGTACCGCGCAACTTTCGCCGGTACCATAAACCCACCATTTACCTTCCTCAAAACAGCCACCATACCTACCTATTATGGCATTTCCATAGCCATTCCGAGACATATTGTCATGCAATTTTCCACCGTTCCGTTTATTATGACACGATCCATCATTGTCATATTGCCTTGCATGATCATGCAGTTGACATCGTATTTGTGGCAAAGCCACCGTTTATAATTTTTTTCTTACATGTCACTCTTGATTCATTGCACATCCCGGTACACCGCCGGAGGCACGCATATAGAGTCATATTTTTGTTCTAAGTATCGAGTTGTAATCTTCGAGTTGTAAATAAATAGAAGTGTGATGATTATCATTATTAAAGCATTGTCCCATGCGAGGAACAAAAAAGAGAAATGCCAAATAAAAAAGGAAGGCCCAAAAAATGAGAGAAAAGGAGAGAAGGGACAATGCTACTATCTTTTTTCCACACTTGTGCTTCAAAGTAGCACCATGATCTTCATGATAGAGAGTCTCTTATTTTTCCACTTTCATATACTAGTGGGAAATTTTCATTATAGAATTTGGCTTGTATATTCCAACAATGGGCTTCCTCAAATGCCCTAGGTCTTCGTGAGCAAGCAAGTTGGATGCACACCCACTTAGTTTCTCTTGTTGAGCTTTCATACATTTATAGCTCTACTACATTCGTTGCATGTCAATCCCTACTCACTGACATTGCCATCTATTGATGGGCATCTCCATATCCCATTGATACGCCTAGTTGATGTGAGACCATCTTCCTCCCTTTTGCTCCACAACCACCATTCTATTCCACCTATAGTGCTATGTCCATGGCTCGCGTTCATGTATTGCATGAAAGTTAAAAAAGTTTGAGATTACTAAAGTATGAAACAATTGCTTGGCTTGTCATCGGGGTTGTGCATGATTTGAGTATTTTGTGTGACGAAGATGGAGCATGACCAAACTATATGATTTTGTAGGGTGAACTTTCTTTGGCCATGTTATTTTGAGAAGACATAATTACTTTGTTAGTATGCTTGAAGTATTATTATTTTTATGTCAATATTAAACTTTTGTCTTCAATCTTTCGGATCTGAACATTAATTCCACAATAAAAAAATACATTGATAAATATGTTAGGTAGCATTCCACATCAAAAATTCTGTTTTTATCATTTACATACTCGAGGACGAGCATGAATGAAGCTTGGGGATGCTTGATACGTCTCCAACGTATCTATAATTTTTGATTGTTTCATGCTATTATATTATCTATTTTGGATGTTTAATGGGCTTTAATATGCTCTTTTATATTATTTTTGGGACCAACCTATTAGCCGGAGGTGAAGGAAATATGCCCTAGAGGTAATAATAAAGTTATTATTTATTTCCTTATATCATGATAAATGTTTACTATTCATGCTAGAATTGTATTAACCGGAAACATAATACATGTGTGAATACATAGACAAACAGAGTGTCACTAGTATGCCTCTACTTGACTAGCTCGTTGATCAAAGATGGTTATGTTTCCTAGCCATAGACATGAGTTGTCATTTGATTAACAGGATCACATCATTAGGAGAATGATGTGATTGACTTGACCCATTGTGTTAGCTTAGCACTCGATCATTTAGCATGTTGCTATTGCTTTCTTCATGACTTATACATGTTCCTATGACTATGAGATTATGCAACTCCCGTTTATCGGAGGAACGCTTTGTGTGCTACCAAACGTCACAACGTAACTGGGTGATTATAAAGGTGCTCTACAGGTGTCTCCGAAGGTACTTGTTGGGTTGGCGTATTTTGAGATTAGGATTTGTCACTCCGATTGTCAGAGAGGTATCTCTGGGCCCTCTCGGTAATGCACATCACTTAAGCCTTGCAAGCATTGCAACTAATGAGTTAGTTGCGGGATGATGTATTACAGAATGAGTAAAGAGACTTTCCGGTAACGAGATTGAACTAGGTATTGAGATACCGACGATCGAATCTCGGGCAAGTAACATACCGATGACAAAGGGAACAACGTATGTTGTTATGCGGTCTGACCGATAAAGATCTTCGTAGAATATGTGGGAGCCAATATGAGCATCCAGGTTCCACTATTGGTTATTGATCGGATACGTGTCTCGGTCATGTCTACATAGTTCTCGAACCCGTAGGGCCCGCACACTTAAAGTTTCGATGACGGTTATATTATGAGTTTATGAGTTTTGATGTACCGAAGGTTGTTCGGAGTCCCGGATGTGATCACGGCATGACGAGGAGTCTCAAAATGGTCGAGACATGAAGATTGATATATTGGAAGCCTATATTTGGATATCGGAAGTGTTCCGGGTGAAATCGGGATTTTACTGGAGTACTGAGGGGTTACCGGAACCCCCCCTTGGGGGGCTTAATGGGCCATAGTGGGCCTTTGTGGAGAACAGGAGAGGCGGCCAGGCCAGGGCTGCTGGAAATATGCCCTAGAAGCAATGATAAAAGCATTATTATTATATTTCCTTGTTCATGATAATTGTCTTTATTCATGCTATAATTGTGTTATCCGGAAATCGTAATACATGTGTGAATAATAGACACCAACATGTCCCTAGTAAGCCTCTAGTTGACTAGCTCATTGATCAACAGATAGTCATGGTTTCCTGACTATGGACATTGGATGTCATTGATAACGAGATCACATCATTAGGAGAATGATGTGATGGACAAGACCCAATCCTAAACATAGCACAAAGATCGTATAGTTCGTTTGCTAGAGTTTTCCAATGTCAAGTATCCTTTCCTTAGACCATGAGATCATGTAACTCCCGAATACCGTAGGAGTGCTTTGGGTATACCAAACGTCACAACGTAACTGGGTGACTATAGAGGTATACTACGGGTATCTCCGAAAGTGTCTGTTGGGTTGACATGGATCAAGACTGGGATTTGCCACTCCGTATGACGGAGAGGTATCACTGGGCCCACTCGGTAATACATCATCATAATGAGCTCAAAGTGACCAAGTGTCTGGTCACGGAATCATGCGTTACGGTACGAGTAAAGTGACTTGCCGGTAACGAGATTGAACGAGGTATTGGGATACCGACGATCGAATCTCGGGCAAGTAACATACCGATTGACGAAGGGAATTGTATACGGGGTTGCTTGAATCCTCGACATCGTGGTTCATCCGATGAGATCATCGAGGAGCATGTGGGAGCCAACATGGGTATCCAGATCCCGCTGTTGGTTATTGACTGGAGAACGATCTCGGTCATGTCTACATGTCTCCCGAACCCGTAGGGTCTACACACTTAAGGTTCGGTGACGCTAGGGTTGTAGGGATATGTATATGCAGTAACCCGAATGTTGTTCGGAGTCCCGGATGAGATCCCGGACGTCACGAGGAGTTCCGGAATGGTCCGGAGGTAAAGAATTATATATAGGAAGTGCTATTTCGGGCATCGAGACAAGTTTCGGGGTCACCGGTATTGTACCGGGACCACTGGAAGGGTCCCGGGGGTCCACCAGGTGGGGCCACCTGTCCCGGGGGGCCACATGGGCTGTAGGGGGTGCGCCTTGGCCTACATGGGTGAAGGGCACCAGCCCCAAGAGGCCCATGTGCCTAGGGTTTCAAGGAGGGAAGAGTCCTAGGAGGGGGAGGCACCTCCTAGGTGCCTTGGGGAGGAGGGATTCCTCCCCTTGGCCGCACCCCCCCTAGGAGATTAGATCTCCTAGGGCCGGCGCCCCCCCCCTTGGCCCTCCTATATATAGTGGGGGAGATGGAGGACTTCTTACCTTGACCTTTGGTGCCTCTCTCTCCCTCTCCAACACCTCCTCCTCCTCCATAGTGCTTGGCGAAGCCCTGCTGGAGTACTGCAGCTCCATCATCACCACGCCGTCGTGCTGCTGCTGGAGCCATCTCCCTCAACCTCTCCTTCCCCCTTGCTGGATCAAGAAGGAGGAGACGTGGCTGTTCCGTACGTGTGTTGAACGCGGAGGTGCCGTCCGTTCGGTGCTAGGATCTTCGGTGATTCGAATCACGTCGAGTACAACTCCCTCATCCCCGTTCTTTGAACGCTTCTGCTCGCGATCTACAAGGTACGTAAATGCATCTAATCACTCGTTGCTAGATGAACTCCTAGATGGATCTTGGTGAAACCGTAGGAAATTTTTTTGTTTTCTGCAACGTTCCCCAACAAGGGCCGCGCCCCCTCCCCTAGTCCGAATAGGACAAGGAGAGGGGGGCGGCGCCCCCCTTTTCCTTCCTTTCTCCCTCCTCTTTCCCCCTCCACTCCTAATCCAACAAGGAAAAGGGTGGGAGTAGGACTCCTCCTGGAGCGCCCCTCCTAGCCGGCCACACCCCCCTTGCTCCTTTATATACGGGGCAGGGGGCATCCTAGAGACACAATAATTGATCGTTTGATCTTTTAGCCGTGTGTGGTGCCCCCCTCCACCATAGTCCACCTTGATAATACTGTAGCGGTGCTTAGGTGAAGCTCTGCGTCGGTAGAACATCATCATCGTCACCACACCGTCATGCTGACGAAACTCTCCCTCAACACTCGGCTGGATCGGAGTTCGAGGGATGTCATCGGGCTGAACATGTGCTGAACTCGGAGGTGTCGTGCGTTCGATACTTGATTGGTCGGATCGTGAAGACGTACGACTACATCAACCGCGATGTGCTAACGCTTCCGCTTTAGGTCTACGAGGGTACATGGACAACACTCTACCCTCTCGTTGCTATGCATCACTATGATCTTGCGTGTGCGTAGGAATTTTTTTGCAATTACTATGTTCCCAAATAGTGGTATCAGAGCCAGGTTTTATGCGTTGATGTTATATGCACGAGTAGAACACAAGTGAGTTGTGGGCGATATAAGTCATACTGCTTACCAGCATGTCATACTTTGATTCAGCGGTATTGTTGGATGAAGCGGCCCGGACCGACATTACGTGTATGCTTACGCGAGACTGGTTATATCGACGTGCTTTCCACATAGGTGGCTGGCGGGTGTCAGTTTCTCCAACTTTAGTTGAACCGAGTGTGGCTACGTCCGGTCCTTGCGAAGGTTAAAACAGCACCAACTTGACAAACTAACGTTGCGGTTTTGATGCGTAGGTAA
The DNA here is from genome assembly GCF_002162155.2 of Triticum dicoccoides. Taxonomy (NCBI): domain Eukaryota; kingdom Viridiplantae; phylum Streptophyta; class Magnoliopsida; order Poales; family Poaceae; genus Triticum; species Triticum dicoccoides. The sequence continues at coordinate 559,087,740 of NC_041390.1, read as the reverse complement.
GAACGGTTCTTGCTCAGCCCGTAGCAGCCATGTAAAACTTGCAAGAACAAAGTAGAGGACGTCTAACTTGTTTTTGCAGGGCATGTTGTGATGTGATATGGACAAAGCATGATGCTAAATTTTATTGTATGAGATGATCATGTTTTGTAACCGAGTTATCGGCAACTGGCAGGAGCCATATGGTTGTCGCTTTATTGTATGCAATGCAATCGCCCTGTAATGCTTTACTTTATCACCAAGCGGTAGCGATAGTCGTAGAAGCATAAGATTGGCGAGACGACAATGATGCTACGATGGAGATCAAGGTGTCGGGCCGGTGATGGTGATCATTGAAAGAACATGCAGTGCCCCCATGTTTGGTTTTGGTAATTGATGACAATCTCTATGGACTAATGGTTGCCTTGAGTTATATTTGAAGGTTTTGTCCATAGGCTTTTCTTGGAGTACATGTGTTGGTTTTAAGGAGAGTTGGTGTCGACCAAGGTGCTATTCAAGGAATTATCCAAAGATTGGTCTTGTGAGAGGTTGATCAAGACTAAGTCAAAGAGTGAATCAAGTAGATCAACCCACAAAGCGTAGAAGATGTACCGAGAGGGATCAAGTGATCCCATGGTATGGTAAGCATTATCCATTACGCTTTGTGTACTAACCCATGGTCTTCGTGAGAGTTCTGTGTGGGGTTAGGTTGCCGTGTGCAAGTTTAAGTGATGCATCACGAAGAGATCAAGTGCTTGAATCTTGCCATCCATTGTGGTGACAATGGACTTGTGAAAATGTGCGGAAGAGTTGCTCGCCCATAGTGGAGTATGGGGGAGCAATCTACTAGTCTTCACCAAACCAACGCAATCAAGAAAGGTGGTCCAACTTGAGGGAGTCAAGATTGACATCATCTAGCTCAAGTGGACTATGTGCAAGACAAAGGTTTGCCCTTGATAGGTTTTCTATTTTACCGGTCTCATAGTGGTAGTTGGGAGACCGGGTTATAGGATCGATTGTCGTACTATCAAGGGGGGCTCTCGATGAGTAGCTTGATCATATCGTTTGTAGAGAGCTCAAACCATTGCATCCTTGCATCATCTTTATTGGTTCTTGTTTGGTTCTTCTCTTTGTGAGTTTTGGAGCTTATGGTCATCTTGTTGACAAGCTCGGGTTCATCGAAAACGGAGTTCACTTGCATCTTCTATGATGTTTTCGATGTTGGAGGTTTCACTCCTCTTTTTGTTGGCATACCTCCCCTGTTTTGATGCCACTCGTCGTCTTGTATCCAACAAGCTTGAGTTTGCTCAATTCGGAGCTCATATGCAGAAGTTATGGTAGTTTTGGTTTTCCGTGGAGTTTACTTGCTTTTGTGGAAGTGGTATAAGGATGGCGCCAGCAGTAGTACCGCTGGGCCGGAGCGGCAGTACCGCTTATCGCCACAAGCGGTAGTACCGCTGTCCCACAGCGGTAGTACCGCCCATGGCCATAAGTGGTAGTACGGCTCCGGTTCCGCGCTGGTACCGCCTCGACTCGAGACGTGGTTTTCTCGTGTCGGGTTCGCGGCAGTAGGAGCGGTAGTACCGCTCATGTGCGGTAGTACCGCGGCTACCACCACCCCTAGTGCCGCTCAATGGCCCTCCTCTCTGTTCCTTCTCCCTGTGCTCGTGGTAGGCGTTGTGCGCGGTCGCAGCGGTAGTACCGCCGGGCCGGAGCGGCAGTACTGCTTATCGCCACAAGCGGTAGTACCGCTGTCCCAAGCGGTAGTACCGCTGCGCCAACGGTAGTACCGCTGGCTCAAGCGGTAGTGCCGCTCATACGGGTACCGATGACCGCCCCCAAGGGTTGCCAAAGTGTACGGGTTCGGTGACCGCCCCAAGGGTTGCCATTTGTATGGGTTCGGTGACCGCCCTCAAGGGTCCCTTAGTGGAATCACGACATCTTGCATTGTGCGAGGGTGTGAGGAGATTACGGTGGCCCTAGTGGCTTCTTGGGGAGCATTGTGCCTTCACACCGCTCCAAACGGAGATTAGCATCCGCAAGGGTGTGAACTTCGGGATACATCGTCGTCTCTGCGTGCCTCGGTTATCTCTTACCCGAGCCCTTTACTTATGCACTTTACTTTGTGATAGCCATATTGTTCTTTGTCATATATCTTGCTATCACACAGTTGCTTATCTTGCTTAGCATAAGTTGTTGGTGCATATAGGTGAGCCTAGTTGTTTTATGTTTTGTGCTTGGAAAATTAACCGCTAGGTTTATTCCGCATTTGTTCAAGCCTAAACCGTAATTATTTTAAAATGCCTATTCACCCCCCCTCTAGGCAACATCCACGATCTTTCAATCATGACGGTGCTTCGGAGATGGAGATCACAAGCACGAGATGATGATGGCCATATCATATCACTTATATTGATTGCATGTGATGTTTATCTTTTATGCATCTTATCTTGCTTTGATTGACGGTAGCATTATAAGATGATCTCTCACTAAATTTCAAGATAAAAGTGTTCTCCCTTAGTATGCACCGTTGCCAAAGTTCCTCATGCCCAGACACCACATGATGATCGGGTGCGATAAGCTCTACGTCCATCTACAACGGGTGCAAGCCAGTTTTGCACACGCAGAATACTTAGGTTAAACTTAACGAGCCTAGCATATGCAGATATGGCCTCGGAACACTGAGACCGAAAGGTCGAGCGTGAATCATATAGTAGATATGATCAACATAGTGATGTTCACCATTGAAAGCTACTCCATTTCACGTGATGATCGGTTATGGTTTAGTTGATTTGGATCACGTGATCACTTAGATGATTAGGGGGAGGTCTATCTAAGTGGGAGTTCTTAAGTAATATGATTAATTGAACTTTAATTTATCATGAACTTAGTCCTGGTAGTATTTGCATATCTATGTTGTAGATCAATTGCTCGCGTTTAGCTCCCATGTTTTATTTTTGATATGTTCCTAGAGAAAACTAAGTTGAAAGATGTTAGTAGCAATGATACGGATTGGATCCATGATCTGAGGATTTTCCTCATTGCTGCACAGAAGAATTATGTCCTTGATGCACCGCTAGGTGACAGACCTATTACAGGAGCAGATGCAGACGTTATGAACGTTTGGCTAGCTCAATATTATGACTACTTGATAATTTAGTGCACCATGCTTAAACGGCTTAGAATCGGGACTTCAAATACATTTTGAACGTCATGGACCATATGAGATGTTCCAGGAGTTGAAGTTAATATTTCAAGCAAATACCCGAGTTGAGAGATATGAAGTCTCCAACAAGTTCTATAGCGAAAAGATGGAGGAGAATAGCTCAAGCAGTGAGCATGTGCTCAGATTGTCTGGGTACTACAATCGCTTGAATCAAGTGGGAGTTAATCTTCCAGATAAAATAGTGATTGACAGAATTCTCTAGTCACAATCACCAAGTTAGTAGAACTTCGTGATGAATTATAGTATGCAAGGGATGCCGAAAACGATTCCCGAGCTTTTCATTATGATGAAATCGATGAAGGTAGAAATCAAGAAAGAGTATCAAGTGTTGATGATTGACAAAGACCACTAGTTTCAATAAAAGGGAAAAGGGAAGAAGGGGAACTTCAAGAAGAACGCAAGCAAGTTGCTGCTCAAGTGAAGAAGCCCAAGTCTGGACCTAAGCCTGAGACTAAGTGCTTCTACTGCAAAGGGACTAGTCACTGGAAGCGGAACTGCCCCAAGTATTTGGCGGATAAGATGGATGGCAAAGTGAACAAAGGTATATTTGATATACATGTTATTGATAAGTAATTTACTAGTGTTTATAGTAACCCCGCGGTATTTGATACTAGTTAAGTTGCTAAGAGTAGTAACTCAAAACGGGAGTTGCAGAATGAACAGAAACTAGTTAAGGGTGAAGTGACGATGTGTGTTGGAAGCAGTTCCAAGATTGATATGATCATCATCGCACACTCCATATACTTTTGGGATTAGTGTTGAACCTAAATAAATGTTATTTGGTGTTTGCGTTGAGGATGAATATGATTTGATCATGTTTATTGCAATACGGTTATTCATTTAAGTTGGAGAACAATTGTTGTTCTGTTTACATGAATAAAACCTTCTATGGTCATACACACCAACGAAAATGGTTTGTTGGATCTCGATCGTAGTAATACACATATTCACAATATTGAAGCCAAAAGATGCAAAGTTAATAATGATAGTGCAACTTATTTGTGGCACTGCCGTTTATGTCATATTGGTGTAAAGCGTATGAAGAAACTCCATGCTGATGGGATTTTGGAATAACTTGATTTTGAATCACTTGATGCTTGCGAACCATGCCTTATGGGCAAGATGACTAAAACTCCGTTCTCCGGAACAATAGAGCAAGCAACTGACTTTTTGGAAATAATACATACTGATTTATGCGATCCGATGAGTGTTGAGGCTCGCGGTGGGTATCGTTATTTTTCTGACCTTCACAGATGATTTGAGAATATATGGGCATATCTACTTGAAGAAACGTAAGTCTGAAACATTTGAAAAGTTCAAAGAATTTCAGACTGAAGTGGAAAATCGTCGTAACAAGAAAATAAAGTTTCTATGATCTGATCGCATAGGCAAATATTTAGTTACGAGTTTGGCCTTCAATTAAAACAATGTGGAATAGTTTCACAAAACTCATGCCACCTGGAACACCACAGCGTAATGGTGTGTCTGAACGTCGTAACCGTACTTTATTAGATATGATGCTATCTATGATGTCTCTTACCGATTTACCACTATCATTTTGGGGTTATGCATTAGAGACAGCTACATTCACGTTAAATAGGGCACCATATAAATCCATTGAGACGACACCGTATGAACTATGGTTTGGCAAGAAACCTAAGCTGTCGTTTCTTAAAGTTTGAGGTTACAATGCTTATGTGAAAAAGTTCCAACCTGATAAGCTCAAACCCAAATCGGAGTAGTGCGTCTTCATAGGATACCCAAAATAAAATGTTGGGTACACCTTCTATCACAGATCCGAAGGCAAGTTATTCATTGCTGAGAATGGATCCTTTCTAGAGAAGGAGTTTCTCTCGAAAGAAGTGAGTGGGAGGAAAGTAGAACTTGATGAGGTAACTGTACCTGCTCCCTTATTGGAAAGTAGTTCATCACAGAAATCTGTTCGTGTGACTACTACACCAATTAGTGAGGAAGCTAATGATGATGATCATGTAACTTCAGATCAAGTTACTACCAAACCTCGTAGGTAAACCAGAGTGAGATCCGCACCAGAGTGGTATGGTAATCGTGTTCTGGAGGTCATGTTACTTGACCATGACGAACCTACGAACTATGAGGAAGCGACGATGAGCCCAGATTCCGCGAAATGGCTTGAGGCCATGAAATCTGAGATGAGATCCATGTATGAGAACAAAGTATGGACTTTGATTGACTTGCCCATTGATCGGCGAAGCATTGAGATTAAATGGATCTTCAAGAGGAAGACGGACGCTGATAGTAGTGTTACTATCTACAAAGCTAGAATTGTCGCGAAAAGGTTTTCGACAAGTTCAATGTGTTGATTGCGATGAGAATTTCTCACTCGTATCTATGCTTAAGTCTGTCCGAATCATGTTAGCAATTGCTGCATTTTATGAAATCTGGCAAATGGATAAACAAAACTGCATTCCTTAATGGATTTATTAAAGAAGAGTTGTATATGATGCAACCAGAAGGTTTTGTCAATCCTAAAGGTACTAACAAAATATGGAAGCTCCAGCGATCCATCTATGGACTGGTGCAAGCATCTCGAAATTGGAATATACGCTTTGATAAGTTCATCAAAGCATATACTTTTATACAGACTTGCGGTGAAGCCTGTATTTACAAGAAAGTGAGTGGGAGCTCTACATCATTTCTGATAAGTATATGTGAATGACATATTGTTGATCGGAGATAATGTAGAATTATTCTGCAAAGCATAAAGGAATGTTTGAAAGGAGTTTTTCAAAGAAAGACCTCGGTGAAGCTGCTTACATATTGAGCATCAAGATCTATAGAGATAGATCAAGACGCTTGATAAGTTTTTCATTGAGTACATACCTTGACAAGATTTTGAAGTAGTTCAAAATGGAACAGTCAAAAGGAGTTCTTGCCTGTGTTACAAGGTGTGAAGTTGAGTAAGACTCAAAACCCGACCACGGTAGAAGATAGAGAGAGAATGAAAGTCATTCCCTATGCCTCAGCCATAGGTTCTATAAAGTATACCATGCTGTGTACTAGACCTATTGTATACCCTGCCCCGAATTTGGCAAGGGAGTACAATAGTGATATAGGAGCAGATCACTGGACATTGGTCAAAATTATCCTTAGTGGAATAAGGATATGTTTCTCGATTATGGAGGTGACAAAAGGTTCGTCGTAAAGGGTTACGTTGATGCAAGTTTTGACACAGATCCAGATGACTCTAAGTCTCAATCTGGATACATATTGAAAGTGCGAACAATTAGCTAGAGTAGCTCCGTGCAGAGCATTGTTGACATAGAAATTTGCAAAATACGTACGGATCTGAATGTGGCAGACCCATTGACTAAACTTCCCTCACAAGCAAAACATGATCACACCTTAGTACTCTTTGGGTATTAATCACATAGCGATGTGAACTAGATTATTGACTCTAGTAAACCCTTTGGGTGTTGGTCACATGACGATGTGAACTATGGGTCTTAATCACATGGTGATGTGAACTATTGATGTTAAATCACATGGCGATGTGAACTAGATTATTGACTCTAGTGCAAGTGGGAGACTGAAGGAAATATGCCCTAGAGGCAATAATAAAGTTGTTATTTATATTTCCTTATATCACGATAAATGTTTGTTATTCATGCTAGAATTGTATTAACCAGAAACTTAGTACATGTGTGAATACATAGACAAACAGAGTGTCACTAGTTTGCCTCTACTTGACTAGCTCGTTGATGAAAGATGGTTATGTTTCCTAACCATAGACATGAGTTGTCATTTGATTAACGGGATCACATCATTAGGAGAATGATGTGATTGACTTGACCCATTCCATTAGCTTAGCACTTGATTGTTTAGTTTGTTGCTATTGCTTTCTTCATGACTTATACATGTTCCTATGACTATGAGATTATGCAACTCCCGTTTACCGGAGGAACACTTTGTGTGCCACCAAACGTCACAACGTAACTGGGTGATTATAAAGGTGCTCTACAGGTGTCTTCGAAGGTACTTGTTGGGTTGGCGTATTCGAGATTAGGATTTGTCACTCCGATTGTCGGAGAGGTATCTCTGGGCCCACTCGGTAATACACATCATTTAAGCCTTGCAAGAATTACAACTAATGAGTTAGTTGCGGGATGAGGTATTACGGAATGTGTAAAGAGACTTGCCGGTAACGAGATTGAACTAGGTATTGAGATACCGACGATCGAATCTCGGGCAAGTAACATACCGATGACAAAGGGAACGACGTATGTTGTTATGCGGTTTGACCGATAAAGATCTTCGTAGAATATGTGGGAGCCAATATGAGCATCCAGGTTCCGCTATTGGTTATTGACCGGAGACGTGTCTCGGTCATGTCTACATTGTTCTCGAACCCGTAGGGTCCGCACGCTTAAGGTTTCAATGACAGTTATATTATGAGTTTATGAGTTTTGATGTACCGATGGAGTTTGGAGTCCCGGATGAGATCGGGACATGACGAGGAGTCTCGAAATGGTCGAGATGTAAAGATCGATATATTGGACGACTATATTCGGACTTCGGAAAGGTTCCGAGTGATTCGGTTATTTTTCGGAGTACTGGAGAGTTATGGGAATTCGCCGGGGAGTACATGGGCCTTATTGGGCCATACGGGAATAGAGGAGAGAGGCCAAAAGGAAGGAGGCGTGCGCCCCCCCCCTCTGGTCCGAATTGGACAAGGGGTGCAGCCCCCTTTTCCTTGTTCCTCTCCCCCTCTTTCCTTCTCTCCTACTCCAATAAGGGAAGGAGGAGTCCTAGTAGGACTCCCTCCTTGGCGCGCTGTCCTCCTAGGCCGGCCGCCTCCCCCCTTGCTCCTTTATATACGGGGGTAGGGGGGCACCCCATAGACACAACAATTGATCCCTTGGATCTCTTAGCCGTGTGCGGTGCCCCCCTCCACCATAATCCTCGATAATATTGTAGCGGTGCTTAGGCGAAGCCCTGCGACGGTAGAACATCAAGATCGTCACCACGCTGTCGTGCTGACGGAACTCTTCCCCGATATTCTGCTGGATCAGAGTCCGGGGATCGTCATCGAGCTGAACGTGTGCTAGAACTCGGAGGTGCCATAGTTTCGGTGCTTGATCGGTCGGGCCGTGAAGACGTACGACTACATCAACCGCGTTGTGCTAACGCTTCCGCTTACGGTCTAAGCGGGTACGTGGACAACACTCTCCCCTCTCGTTGCTATGCATCACCATGATCTTGCATGTGCGTAGGAAATTTTTGAAATTACTACGTTCCCCAACAGTGGCATCCGAGCCAGGTTTTATGCGTTGATGTAATATGCACGAGTAGAACACAAGTGAGTTGTGGGCGATATAAGTCATACTGCTTACCAGCATGTCATACTTTGGTTCGGCGGTATTGTTGGATGAAGCGGCCCGGACCGACATTACGCGTACGCTTACGCGAGACTGGTTCTACCGACGTGCTTTGCACACAGGTGGCTGGTGGGTGTCAGTTTCTCCAACTTTGAACCAAGTGTGGCTACGCCCTGTCCTTGCGAAGGTTAAAACAACACCAACTTGACAAACTATTGTTGTGGTTTTGATGTGTAGGTAAGAACGGTTCTTGCTCAGCCCGTAGCAGCCACGTAAAACTTGCAACAACAAATAGAGGACGTCTAACTTGTTTTTGCAGGGCATGTTGTGATGTGATATGGTCAAGACGTGATGAGATATAAATTGTTGTATGAGATGATCATGTTTTGTTGAAGTTATCGGCAACTGGCAAAAGCCTTATGGTTATCTCTCTAATGCATAAGATGCAAGCACCAAATAATTTCTTTATTTATCGCTATGCGATAGCAATAGTTGCAAGAGCAATTGTTGGCGAGACAACCATGTGACGACACATTGATATAGATCAAGATGATGGAGATCATGGCGTCATGCCGGTGACGATGGAGATCATGACGATGCTTTGGAGACAGAGATCAAAGGCACAAGATGATGATGGCCATATCATGTCACATATTATGATTGCATGTGATGTTTATCTTTTATACATCTTATTTTGCTTAGTTCGGCGATAGCTTTATAAGATAATCTCTCACTAAATTATCAAGGTATAAGTGTTCTCCCTGAGTATGCACCGTTGCGAAAGTTCTTCATGTTGAGACACCACGTGATGATCGGGTGTGATAGGCTCTAAGTTCAAATAAAACGGGTGCAAAACAGTTGCACACGCGGAATACTCAGGTTAAACTTGACGAGCCTAGCATATAACAGATATGGCCTCGGAACACGAAGACCGAAAGGTCGAGCGTGAATTATATAGTAGATATGATCAACATAGTGATGTTCACCATTTAAACTACTCCATCTCACGTGATGATCGGACATGGTTTAGTTGATATGGATCACGTGATCACTTAGAAGATTAGAGGGATGTCTGTCTAAGTGGGAGTTCTTAAGTAATATGATTAATTGAACTTTAATTTATCATGAACTTAGTCCTGGTAGTATTAGCATATCTATGTTGTAGATTAATAGCTCGCGATGTTGCTCCCAGTTTATTGTGTTCCTAGAGAAAAATTATGTTGAAAAATGTTAGTAGCAATGATGCGGATTGGATTCATGATCTAAGGATTATTCTCATTGCTGCACAGAAGAATTATGTCTTTGATGCACCACTAGGTGACAGACCTATTGCAGGAGTAGAGGCAGACATTATGAACGTTTGGCTAGCTCAATATGATGACTACTTGATAGTTTAGTGCACCATGCTTAACGGCTTAGAATCGGGACTTCAAAGATGTTTTGAATGTCATGGACCATATGAGATGTTCCAGGAGTTGAAATTAATATTTCAAGCAAATACCCGAGTTGAGAGATATGAAGTCTCCAACAAGTTCTATAGCTAAAAAGATGGAGGAGAATAGCTCAAGCAGTGAGCATGTGCTCAGATTCTCCGGATATTACAATCGCTTGAATCAAGTGGGAGTTAATCTTCCAGATAAGATAGTGATTGACAGAATTCTCTAGTAACCATCACCAAGTTAGTAGAACTTCGTGATGAACTATGATATGCAAGGGATAACGGAAATGATTCCCAAGCTCTTCGTAATGCTGAAATCCACGAAGGTAGAAATCAAGAAAAATATCAAGTGTTGATGGTAGACAAGACCACTAGTTTCAAGAAAAGGGCAAAGGGAAGAAGGGGAACTTCAAGAAGAACGACAAGCAAGTTGCTGCTCAAGTGAAGAAGCCCAAGTCTGGACCTAAGCCTGAAACTAAGTGCTTCTACTTCAAAGGGACTGGTCACTGGAAGCGGAACTGCCCCAAGTATTTGGCGGATAAGAAGGATGGCAAAGTGAACAAAGGTATATTTGATATACAGATTATTGATGTGTATTTTACTAGTGTTCGTAGCAGCCCCTCGGTATTTGATACTGGTTCAGTTGCTAAGAGTAGTAACTCGAAACGGGAGTTGCAGAATGAACAGAGACTAGTTAAGGGTGAAGTGACGATGTGTGTTGGAAGTGGTTCCAAGATTGATATGATCATCATCGCACACTCCCTATACTTTCGGGATTAGTGTTGAACCTAAATAAGTGTTATTTGGTGTTTGTGTTGAGCATGAATATGATTTGATCATGTTTATTGCAATACGGTTATTCATTTAAGTAAGAGAATAAATTGTTGTTCTGTTTACATGAATAAAACCTTATATGGTTACACACCCAATGAAAATGGTTCATTGGATCACGATCGTAGTGATACAAATATTCATAATATTGAAACCAAAAGATGCAAAGTTAATAATGATAGTGCAACTTATTTGTGGCACTGCCGTTTAGGTCATATTGGTGTAAAGCGCATGAAGAAACTCCATGCTGATGGACTTTTGGAATCACTTGATTATGAATCACTTGATGCTTGCGAACCATGCCTCATGGGAAAGATGACTAAGACTCCGTTCTCCGGAACAATGGATCGAGCAACTGACTTATTGGAAACAATACATACTGATGTATGCGGTCCGATGAGTGTTAAGGATCACGACAAGTATCATTATTTTCTGACCTTCACAGATGATTTGAGCAGATATGGGGATATCTACTTAATGAAACACAAGTCTGAAACATTTGAAAAGTTCAAAGAATTTCAGAGTGAAGTGGAGAATCATCGTAACAAGAAAATAAAAGTTTCTACGATATGATCACAGAGGTAAAATATTTGAGTTAAGAGTTTGGCCTTCAGTTAAAAGAATGTAAAATAGTTTCACTACTCACGCCACCTGGAACACCACAGTGTAATGGTGTGTCCGAACATCACAACCGTACTTTATTAGATATGGTGCGATCTATGATGTCTAGAAACATCAGGGAGAGCCACAAAACCACTTTTTCACCGCCGCAACCTTCTTTACCCGTGAGATCCCATCTTGGGGCCTTTTCCGGCTATCTGCCAGAGGGGGAATCGATCACGGAGGGCTTCTACATCAACACCATAGCCTCTCCGATGAAGCGTAAGTAGTTTACCACATACCTTCGGGGCCATAGTTATTAGCTAGATGTCTTCTTCTCTTTCCTTGATCTTCGATACAAAGTTCTCCTCGATGTTCTTGGAGATCTATTCGATGTAATACTTTTTTGCGGTGTGTTTGCCGAGATCCGATGAATTGTGGGTTTATGAACTTGATTATCTATGAATATTATTTGGTTCTTCTCTGAATTCTTATATGCACGATTTGATATCTTTGCAAGTCTCTTTGAATTATCGGTTTAGTTTGGCCTACTAGATTAATCTTTCTTGCAATGGGAGAAGTGCTTAGCTTTGGGTTTAATCTTGCGGTGTCCTTTCACAGTGATAGTAAGGGCACCGAGGCACGTATTGTATTGTTGCCATCGAGGATAAAAAGATGGGGTTTATGTCATATTGCTTGAGTTTATCCCTCTACATCATGTCATCTTCCTTAATGCGTTACTATGTTCTTATGAACTTAATACTCTAGATGCATGCTGGATAGCGGTCGATGTGTGGAGTAATAGTAGTAGATGCAGAATCGTTTCGATCTACTCGACACGAACGTGATGCCTATATTCATAATCATTGCCTTAGATGTCTTCATAATTATGCATTTTTTTTATCAATTGCTCGGCAGTAATTTGTTCAGCCACCGTAATACATGCTATCATGAGAGAAGCCACTAGTGAAACCTATGGCCCCCGGGTCTCTTTCTTATTATATTGCATCTCTTTTATTATCGCATCTCATTTACTATTTTGCAATCTTTACTTTCTAACCTATACAACAAAATATCAAAAATATTTATCTTATTATGTATATCAGATATCACTTTCGCAAGTGGCCGTGAAGGGATTGACAACCCTTTATCGCGTTGATTGCGTGGTTCTTGATTGTTTGTGCAGGTACTAGGTGACTTGTGCGTTGTCTCCTACTGGATTGATACCTTAGTTCTTAAAAACCGAGAAAAATACTTACGCTACTTTGTTGCATCACGCTTTTCTCTTTAAGGGAAAACCAACGCATGCTCAAAAGGTAACAGGTGCCGTGGAGGAAGAGGAGGGTGCCGCGGAGGAAAAGGACGGTGGCGCTGGCTCGTCGTCGGAGGCGTCCTTCATTTGCACATTCTCTGGTTGCCTGCTGGTCTGCAAGTCGGCAACAATGGCGTCAGCCCGTCCCATAGAGCTTTGGCCGTGAAAGGATCCATGGCGGGGGAGTGGTCTGGACAGGGATAAGTGTGGCTATGATCGGGGCACCAAAGCAGCGACTTATATAGCACTGGTGGGCGGCAGATGGACAAACGAGTGGCGTCAGAGGAAACTCCTCGGCAACCGCGTGCCATGAATGCGGGCGACAGACGGGCAGACGGCGACCATCGTGTCGTTTGAACGCACAACAGTCACCAGAAAGCGACGCGGGCGGCGCTCTCGCAACCGCGTTCCATGAATGCGGGCGACAGCCGGACAGACGGGCGTCCGTCGTGTCGTTTGAACGCACGGCAGTCGCCTGCACCGTAAAGCGGCGCAAGCGGCGCTCTCTCGGCCAGTACGCCGCTTCAATACCGACGCAAGTGAGGGATCGCGTCCGCTCTGGGTGGGCATGAGTGCGGACACCGACACTCTGAAGCGACGCTGAACGAAAACGCGCGACAGAGGTGAGGGGCTTTTTTGGGCCAGGGCGGTAAAAAACAGGTCTGGGATCGATCCGGACTCCCACAAATCTCTATATTTTTATCTCTGGTTTGCGAAAGAAATCGCGTTTGAACCGCCTCACGTATCGATACAGAACTGCGTTGGATATCTTCAGCAGTCGGGCAACCTGATCCGGACAACGGTTGCGGGAGGTTTACGGTTCGGCGTCGGAGATGCCCTGCAAACAAATATCCCATGCTGTTATTTCCCGCGTAAAAAGAGGGCAGCCCCTGTCAATGCAATTTTGCAAAGGAAGAAAAATCATGGTGTGTGCAATTTTGCCACAACCAATGCCAACGTGTGAGTAGCTGTAACAACACGACGGTTTTAAGAGCGTACGAAATTCCATGTAGCATCGGCATCTAGAATCAGTCGACATGCAGCACGTCAACGTGCAGTCGGCACGAGTAGCCATGCATGGCAACGTGTGGCTCCGGGCTGAGATGCCACGCTTGTTCGGTTTCCACCGCAGACGGAGCACGGGAGCGGGGCTGGGAAGCTCGGAACTGGACGCTTCTTCCGGTCGGTTCCTCGGCTCGGCGGTACCTGTCATCCGGCCGACGGGGGCGACGGGGAAATTGAGGGGAAAAGAAGATTTTGTTTCGAGCAAAGATTTTATTTCGAGCATAGTGGACATGAGGCGAAGAAAAGGGAACACGGCGACGCGGCGAGTGGGGGCCCAAAGACGATCAATGTGGCAGGAGCATCTGTGGACAGTTTTTTGAAATGTATGAATATTTTTTGAATTTAGCAAACATAACATTTTTTCGAATTCATGGACATTTTTTGAATCAGCGAACATTTTTGAACAGATGAAGTTTCTTGAATTTTTGGGAATATTTAGAAATTCACGAACAATTTTTCATTTTGTTGAACATTTTTACAAATTTCAAGTACATTATTTGATTTCGGGACATTTTGTTCTAGTTCATGAACATTATTTGAATACGCAAATATTTTAAAAAATTGTGAACATTATATAAATATGCGAACATTTTTCAAAATCACGAACATTTTTCTAATGTGCGAACGTTTTATGATTTCTAAAAAAAATCAAAATCATGAATATTATTTTTCTAAATTCACAATATTTTTACGATTTCCTGAACATTATTTTTCAAAATTAACAATTATTTAGAAATCTGGAGTTTTCTTGAAATCGTGAACAATTTTAAAAAGGGAAAAAGAAAAACGGAAAAAGAAAGAACGAAAAAGGGGGGCGTCCCGCCCCATGCATGGGCTGGTCTAACAGGGCGCGCGCAAGGAGGGGGAGATGCGCTTTTCCGCTTCATCGGGCACACATGTCGCCATATAGGAGCTCACCTAAAAAAAAAATCTACGCCCACGACACGTAGCCCACCCGGAGTTGTGCTGCCGGCTATTCCTATTCGACGCGCGGCTCTCTAACCTTCCCAGAACGTTTTTTACTTGCGTTTTTCTACCTTTTCATTTTCAGCAATATCATTTTTTTTCATTTTGGTTATTTTATTTATTTTCCTTTATTTTTATTTCCTTATATTTTTCATTTTGTAAAAAAATTTAAAAGTCATCAACTCTTTTTTGGAAATCGTGATTTTTTTATTTATCAACCATTTTTATGAAATCGTGAACAATTGTGAAATTTTGATTTTTTTTATTTGTGAACATATATTTTAAATTGTGAGCATTTGTTTTGAATGGGCAAACATTTATTGAAATCTGGAAACAATTTTCTGAAAGAATGAACATTTTCTGTTTTGAAGAACATTTTTTTATCCATTAATTATTTTTTGTAATTTAGAATATATTTTTATTATTGTCAACATTTTAAAAAATGTATGACATTTTTTCCAAATTCAGCAAAAAAAATTGAATACATGAACGTTCATTTCAAAATCATGTCATTTTTATGAATCCACAAAATAAATTATGATTTGCCAACATTATTCCAAAACTCGGATTTTATTGAAATTTGTAACTTTTCTGAATCTCGAATTATTAAAAAAACAAAATGATAAAAAAGGAGGCATCCCGCCCCACATATAACTGGGCAAAAGGGTGCACGGGGGAAGTGGGTGCGCTTTCTCGACCTGCAGCGCATGGCGCGCCTAATAGGAGGAGCTCGGGGCGGAGTGAGAAGTTTTGATGAACGGGTACATTGGGCACTTTATTTCAAATGATTCAAAAAATGATATTTTCTAGTTAAAAAAAACAAAAAAATTATGTGAAACTTGTACATATTCGTGACGTATTTATAAAATTTCGTTCAAAAAAAATTAAGATTTGCAAGCTACACACACGCAAAAAATGCCGGCCCAACAATAACAACCAAAAAATGTCCCATTTTTATGTATGTATTTGTTTTTTTATACACCATGTATGAAAGTATATTGTTATGATTTTTTTTGTAAACATGTGATATATGTATTTGCGTCTGTACAGAAAAAATGCATTTTTTTTGTGATATGGAAATATGTTTATTTCAAAGTCCACCATGAGACCCGCCCTCCATTTGTGCCGTCCTTCCTCGCGTGATTTCCCTCTTTGAAGAAAACTTGGTGAGTATTTTTCACCATGCTCTTCGTTCCATTCAAATATCCGTACTAGTGTACACTATATCGCTGTATCCATTTCAAAATATAATGTGTATTAGTTTTTTTAAAAGTCAAATATATGCATTTTTAACTAAAGTTTTAGAAAAAATATAAATATCTACAGTATCAAATTTGTATCCTTAGATCCATCACAAAAATTATTTTCATACTTATTTATACTAGTAAGCTTGCACGTATAACCCACGTCTATACTAAAACACATTGTATCTAATATTTGTAGTTCTAAAAAGCTATCTTCAAAAATCAAACAAGGTTTCCGAGTCAACCAAAACAAAAATCCAGAAATTAAAAGCATCTTCAACAGCCGCGCAACGCGCCGCGCGCTAAAAGTCGCAATACATCGCCGGGTTAGCCAGCTTTTGCGCGCCCATGCCGCTTCAACAGGCGCGCTATATTTCAGATTTTCCTACTACGGTTCGATACATATTTGGTTTCATAGATAGTTCTACTACTACTACTACTACTCGTCCGACTCGGACTCTGTCTCGATGATGACCTCCTCCGACGTCGGAGCATAGGCATCAAGGAACCGCTCGTCACCGGAGTTTTAGAAGGACGCATCTCCTAGCGCTGGGTTGTATTTAGCGACCTCCTTTCGCGTTCGCTTGTCCTCGCGATAGTCGGCTCGCTCCTCCCTCCTCTTCGCCCTCTTCGCCCTCCTCTGGGCGAAAAACTGTTCCTCGTTGGTGTCTTCCGGGAAGTGATGGCTCCACAGCGCCATGGCTTGCTCGTCCATCTCGGCCAGCCTGAGACGATGCTCCCGCCTCCGGTGCTTGCGACGATCCTCGTCGGTGATAAGCCGTGGGAAAGTCGCCAACTCCTGTGCGCGCTCCCGCGTCGCCACGTCGGCGAAGTTCATGTCCTGATGGGACCGCAGGAGGCGCCACGCTGCAGTGTCGTACGCGCGGGCGCCCTCTTGGGCGGTGTCAAAGGTTCCGAGACGGAGCCGCATGCCGCCGCCTGACCGAATCTCGGCGGAGTAGGTGCCGGACGGACGCACGCGGACGCAGCGGTAGCCTATACCTCCCCGGCGGCGAGGCGGCATGGTGGCGCGGTGATGGCGTGTCGGCGGCAGAGCGCGATGGAGAGATGGAGAGAGCGGCAGAGGGCGCTGGAATTTATAGGCGCGCCGGATGCGGTGCGCCAAATGTAGCGCGCGAGCTGCCGCCTTTTCCCGCACGCGCAATCGTTTCCCGCGCGCTAGTTTCCCGTCACGGCTGAAGCGCGCGAAAATATCGCACGCGCTAAAAAGTCAATTTACCGTGTGCGCATCTTTTAGCACGGCTATTGGAGATGCTCCAAGATAACATTATCCATTAGCTGCCATAAACATCTCATCACTTATCCACTTTCTACGCGTCGACAGCCTTCTTCATCCAGACTCCCAACAGGTGTTGGTTAATCATCTCGACACGGAGCTTGCAGTATGCATGTTCCATTCAAATATCCGTACTAGTGTACACTATATCGCTGTTTCATACTCCATCCATTTCAAAATATAAGGTGTATTAGTTTTTTTAAAAGTTAAATAGATGCATTTTTAACTAAAATTTTAGAAAAAATATAAATATCTACAGTACCAAATTTGTATCCTTAGATCCATCACAAAAATTATTTTCATACTTATTTATATTGTATTGTAGATATTGATATTTTATTATATAATATTGTTCAAACATACATAAATTTGACTTGCACAAAAACCAATAAACTTACCTTGAGAAAATGCATGAAGATACAAGGCACATGATTGAACGTTAAGTACAACGCCTCGCCAACAAGCTCAACACCAACAAGCACCCCATGTCGTTCAACCCCGGCGATCTTGTAGGCTACACCTACGCAAAGACCGCTTCCTCGTCGAGCGCAAGTCAAAGCTTCTACCTTGCGCCGACGGAATATTCAAGCTGCTAGCATGCGACAAAGACAATGCCTACAAGATCAACATCCCATGAGACAAGTACAATGTGAGAGGCATATTCAGCGTCAAGGGCCTATCTCCCTTCCATGGTGATGAGGTTTTGATCCGAGAGCGGATCTTCCCTAGGGGGGGGGGGAGATGATGCGGAGCATCCCACGGTCATCCATATGGACCCATCATCGTCACTTGAAGCACCAAGCGGACCGATGACAAGAGCTCGTGCAAGAGCTATCTAAACCGAGGTGAACTCACTCATTTCCGAACTTACACTTTCCACATGCGAGACATGGCTACTACCTCAACTGGAGACACTATGTGTGATTAGGTATCTGAAGGAAGGCCATGCAGGAACTACGAACAATGGAAAAGACAACAAGGAAATGAAGTGACGGAAGCAAGAGAAGAAGTTGTTTGCAAGCTACATGCACTGGACGACCGACGGCTATGGACGTCTAGTGCACCGCAGATCAACCTGGCAGAAGGAGCAGCCGACGAACGCTACAGCGGCCAGATGACCGCTAAGTACCGAACTTCCAATGCGCTCCAGGACCCGGACGACCGAATCCCTCCCGAAATCCGACACACCAGGACAAGTACCAAAAAGATGAAGTATATGAGGCAACCTCAATTCCATTTTTTGCAGTTTTCTTTTATAGACTAAACTAGTGATAAAATAATAAACTAAAAAAATTCGATTGCAAGATCTAAAGATATACCTTCAAGCACTAACCTCCCCGGCAACGGCGCCGGAAAAGAGCTTGATGTCTACTAAGCAACCTTCTTCTTGTAGACTCGTGTTGGGCGTCCAAGCGTAGAGTTTTGTAGGACAGTAGCAAATTCCCTAAAGTGGATGAACTAAGGTTTATCAATCCGTGAGAGGCGTAGGATGAAGATGGTCTCTCTCAAACAACCCTGCAACCAAATAACAAAGAGTATCTTGTGTCCCCAATACACCCAATACAATAGTAAATTGTATAGGTGCACTAGTTCGGCAAAGAGATGGTGATACAAGTGCAATATGGATGGTAGATATAGGTTTTTGTAATATGAAAATATAAAAACAACAAGGTAACTAGTAACAAAAGTGAGAAAAAATGGTATTGCAATGCTTCGAAACAAGGCCTAGGGTTCATACTTTCACTAGTGCAAGTTCTCTCAACAATGATAACATAATTGAATCATATAACAATCCCTCAATGTGCAACAAAGAGTCACTCCAAAGTCACTAATAGTGGAGAACAAACGAAGAGATTATTGTAGGGTACGAAACCACCTCGAAGTTATTCTTTCTGATCAATCTATTGGGCTATTCCTATAAGTGCCACAAACAGCCCTAGAGTTCATACTAAAATAACACCTTAAGACACACATCAACCAAAACCCTAATCTCACCTAGATACTCCAATGTCACCACAAGTATCCGCGGGTTTGATTATACGATATGCATCACACAATCTCAGATTCATCTATTCGAACAACAAAAAGAACTTCAAAGAGTGCCCCAAAGTTTCTACCGAAGAGTCAAGACGACTACGTGTGCCAACCCCTATGCATAAGTTCACAAGGTCACATAACCTGCAAGTTGATCACCAAAACATACATCAAGTAGATCACGTGAATATTCCATTGTCACCATAGATAAACACATGCAAGACATACATCAAGTGTTCTGAAATCCTTAAAGTCTCAATCCGATAAGATAACTTCGAAGGGAAAACTCGATCCATTACAAGAAAGTAGAGGGGGAGAAGCATCATAAGATCCAAATATAATAGCAAAACTCGCGGTTGTTGGGGAACGTAGCATGCAATTTCAAGAATTTCCTACGCTCACGCAGGATGTATCTAGGAGATGCATAGCAACGAGAGGGGGAAAGTGTGTCCATGTACCCTCGTAGACCGAAAGCGGAAGCGTTTGACAACGCGGTTGATGTAGTCGAACTTCTTCTCGTTCCGACCGATCAAGTACCGAACGTACTACACCTCCGAGTTCTACACACGTTCAAATCGATGACGTCCCTCGAACTCTTGATCCAGCAAAGTATCGAGGAGAGTTCTGTCGGCACGACGGTGTGGTGATGGTGATGGTGAAGTGATCCGCGCAGGGCTTCGCCTAAGCACTACGTGAATATGACCGGAGGCGTAAACTGTGGAGGGGGGCTCCGCACAAGGCTAACAATGTTTGTTGTGTGTTTTAGGAGCCCCCTCCCCTCATATATAGGTGGGAGAGGGAGGGGGACAGCCATGGGGCGCCCCAAGTAGGAGGAACCCTACTTGGGGGCCTTGTCCAATTCGCTCCAGATACGTCCATTTTGCATCATGTTTTCTTACTATTATTTATAATGTTTTCATTCATAATAATGCTTTTTGGAGAAATTCTAGTACCTTTTCTCTCATAATTTGCAAGGAATACACCAAGAGGGAGAATTTCGGCAGCTAGAAATCTGGACCTGGAAAAGCTACATCAGGCCACCTAGTCTGCACAACTCCAAATGAGCTGAAACTTCACGGAGATTTTTTATGAATTATTTAATAAATACTGGAGCCAATAAACACCAAGGGGGGCCACCAGGTGGGCACAACCCACCTGGGTGCGCAAGGCCCCCCAGGCGCGCCCTGGTGGGTTTTGGCCTCCTCGGCCCACCTCCGGTGCCCATATTCTGGTATATAAGTCATTTTGACCTAGAAAATATAAGGGGAAGGCTTCCAGGATGGAGCGCCACCGTCTCGAGGCGGAACTTGGGCAGGAGCACTTTTGCCCTCCGGCAGAGCGATTCCGCCGGGGGAACTTCCCTCCCGGAGGGGAATCATCGTCATCATCATCACCAACAACTCTCCCATCTTGTAGAGGGCAATCTCCATCAACATCTTCAACAACACCATCTCGTCTCAAACCCTAGTTCATCTCTTATGTTCAATCTTGTTACCGGAACTATAGATTGGTGCTTGTGGGTGACTAGTAGTGTTGATTACATCTTGCAGTTGATTACTATATGGTTTATTTGGTGGAAGATTATATGTTCAGAGCCATTATGCTATTTAATACTCCTATGATCATGAACATGTTTATCATTTGCGAGTAGTTACTTTTGTTCTTCAGGTCACGGGAGAAATCATGTCACAAGTAATCATGTGAACTTGATATGTGTTCGATATTTTGATAGTATGTATGTTGTTATTCCCTTAGTGGTGTCATGTGAACGTCGACTACATGACACTTCACCATATTTGGGCCTAAGGGAATGCATTGTGGAGTAGCAATTAGATGGTGGGTTGTGAGAGTGACTGAAGCTTAAACCCCAGTTTATGCGCTATTTCGTAAGGGACCGATTGGATCGAAAAGTTTAATGCTATGGTTAGAATTTATTCTTAATACTTTTCTCGTAGTTGCGGATGCTTCCGAGAGGGTTAATCATAAGTAGGAGGTTTGTTCAAGTAAGAACAGCACCAAAGCACCGGTCCACCCACATATCAAATTATCAAAGTAGCGAACACAAATCAAACCAACATGATGAAAGTGACTAGATGAAATTCCCGTGTACCCTCAAGAACGCTTTGCTTATCACAAGAGACCATTTTGGCATGTCCTTTGCCTCAAAAGGATTGGGCTACCTTGCTGCACTTTTGCTACTACTAACGTTACTTGCTCGTTACAAATTATCTTGCTATCAAACTACTCCGCTACTTACAATTTCAGCACATGCAGACATTACCTTACTGAAAACTACTTGTCATTTCCTTCTGCTCCTCGTTGGGTTCGACACTCTTACTTATCAAAAAGAGCTACAATTGATCCCCTATACTTGTGGGTCATCACCCACCTTACCATCTTTTTCGAAGAGGGAAGGAAAGAGGAGAGAGGAGGGAAGGAAGGGGGAGGCCGAATTGCCTCCCCTTCCTTCTCTCTTCCCCTTTTCCTTTCCCCTTACTATTCGGCTAGCGAGGGGGGGGGGCACAACAGCCATGCTGGCTGATGTGTATACCCTCTTGGCCCAATAGGCCCATATAGTTTGCTGGGGGTAGCCTGGAACCCCTTCCGGTGACCCGATACGTACCCGGTACCCCCGAAACACTTCCGGCGTCCAAATACTATCGTCCTATATATGAATCTTTACCTCTCGACCATTTCGAGACTCCTATTCATGTCCGTTATCTCATCCGGAACTTCGAACAACATTTGGTCACCAAATCACATAACTCATATAATACAAAATCGTCATCGAACGTTAAGCGTGCGGACCCTACGGGTTCGAGAACTATGTAGACATGACCGAGACACCTCTCTGGTCAATAACCAATAGCGGAACCTGGATGCTCATATTGGTTCCCACATATTCTACGAAGATCTTTATCGGTCATACCGTAATGACAACATACGTTATTCCCTTTGTCATCCGTATGTTACTTGCCCGAGATTCGATCGTCGGTATCTCCATACCTAGTTCAATCTCGTTACCAGAAAGTCTCTTTACTCGTTTCGTAATGCATCATCCCGTAACTAACTCATTAGTCACATTGCTTGCAAGGCTTATTATGATGTGCATTACCGAGAGGGCCCGGAGATACCTCTCCAATACTCGGAGTGACAAATCCTAATCTTGATCTATGCCAACCCAACAAACACCTTTGGAGATACCTGTAGAGCATCTTTATAATCACCAAGTTACGTTGTGACATTTGATAGCACACAAGGTATTCCTCCGGTATCCAGGAGTTGCATAATCCCATAGTCAAAGGAATATGTATAAGTCATGAAGAAAGCAATAGCAATAAAACTTAACGATCATTATGCTAAGCTAACGGATGGGTCTTGTCCATCACATCATTCTCCTAAAGATGTGATCCCATTCATCAAATGAAAACACATGTCTATGGTTAGGAAACTTAACCATCTTTGATTAACGAGCTAGTCTAGTAGAGGCTTACTAGGGACACCGTGTTTTGTCTATGTATCCATACATGTATCAAGTTTCCAGTTAATACAATTCTAGCACGAATAATAAACATTTATCATGATATAAGGAAATATAAATAACAACTTTATTATTGCCTCTAAGGCATATTTCCTTCAGTCTCCCACTTGCACTAGAGTCAATAATCTAGATTACATTGTAATGATTATAACACCCATGGAGTCTTGGTGCTCATCATGTTTTGCTCCTGGAAGAGGCTTAGTCAACGGGTCTGCCACATTTAGATCTGTATGTATTTTTCAAATCTCTATGTCTCCCTCCTTGACTTGATCACGGATGGAGTTGAAGCGTCTCTTGATGTGTTTGGTTCTTTTGTGAAATCTGGATTCCTTCACCAAGGCAAGCTCCAGTATTGTCACAAAAGATTTTCATTGGACCTGATGCACTAGGTATTACAACTAGATCAAATATGAACTCCTTCATCCAGACTCATTCATTCGCTGCTTCCGAAGCAGCTATGTACTCCGCTTCACGGGTAGATCCTGTTGGGGAACGCAATAATTTCAAAAAAAAATCCTATACACACGCAAGATCATGGTGATGCATAGCAACAAGAGGGGAGAGTATCATCTACGTACCCTCGTAGACCATAAGCGGAAGCGTTATGACAACGCGGTTGATGTAGTCGTACATCTTCACGATCGACCGATCTATTACCGAAGATACGGTACCTCCGCGATATGCACATGTTCGGCTCGGTGACGTCCCACGAACTCACGATCCAGTAGAGCTTTGAGGGAGAGTTTCGTCAGCACGACGGCGTGATGACGGTGATGATGTTGCTACCGGAACAGGGCTTCGCCTAAGCACTGCTACGATATAACAGAGGTGGATTATGGTGGAGGGGGGGCACCGCACACGGCTAAAAGATCAATGATCAACTTGTGTGTCTATGGGGTGCCCTGTCCCCTGTATGTAAAGGAGTGGAGGAGGGGGAGGGCCGACCCTCTCTATGGAACGCCCTAGGGGAGTCCTACTCCCTCCGGGAGTAGGATTCCCCCCTTCCAAGTAGGAGTAGGAGAAGAAGCAGGGGGAGAGAGGGAGGAAGGAAAGGGGGGCCAGCCCCCTCCCAATTCGGATTGGGCTTGGGGGCGTGCCTCCCTCTTTTCCCTTCCCTCTCCTCTATTCCACTAAAGCCCAATAAGGCCCATATACTCCCTGGGGGGTTCTGGTAACCTCCCGGTACTTCGAAAAAATGCCCGAACCACTCGAAACCATTCTGATGTCCAAATATAGGCTTCCAATATATCGATCTTTACATCTCGACCATTCCGAGACTCCTCGTCGTGTCCGTGGTCAAATCCGGGACTCCGAATTACGTTCGGTACATCAAAACACGTAAACTCATAATACCGGTCGTCACCGAACGTTAAGCGTGCGGACCCTACGGGTTCGAGAACTATGTAGACATGACCGAGACATGTCTCCGGTCAATAACGCATAGCAGAACCTGGATGCTCATATTGACTCCTACATATTCTACGAAGATCTTTATCGGTCAAACCACATAACGGTATACGTTGTTCCCTTTGTCACCGGTATGTTACTTGCCCGAGATTCGATCGTCGGTATCTCAATACCTAGTTCAATCTCGTTACCGGCAAGTCTCTTTACTCATTCCGTAATGCTACATCCCGTAACTAACTCACTAGCTACATTTCTTGCAAGGCTTATTGTGATGTACATTACCGAGAGGGCCCAGAGATACCTCTCCGACAATCGGAGTGACAAATCCTAATCTTGATCCATGCCAACTCAACAAACACCATCAGAGACACCTGTAGAGCACCTTTATAATCACCTAGTTACGTTGTGATGTTTGGTAGCACACAAAGTGTTCCTCCGATATTCGGGAGTTGCATGATCTCATAGTCATAGGAACATGTATAGTTATGGAGAAAGCAATAGCAACAAACTAAACAATCATCGTGCTAAGCTAATGGATGGTTCAAGTCAATCACATCATTCTCTAATGATGTGATCTCGTTAATCAAATGACAACTCATGTCTAACCATCACTGATTCGACGAGCTAGTCAAGTAGAGGCAAACTAGTGACACTCTGTTTGTCTATGTATTCACACATGTACTAAGTTTCTGGTTAATACAATTCTAGCATGAATAATAAACATTTATCGTGATATAAGGAAATATAAATAACAACTTTATTATTGCCTCTAGGGCATATTTCCTTCAGTCTCCCACTTGCACTAGAGTCAATAATCTAGATCACATTGTCATGTGATTTAACACAAATAGTTCACATATTTATGTGATTAGTTCACATCTCCATGTGACCAACACCCAAAGGGTTTACTAGAGTCGATAATCTAGTTCACATCGCTATGTGATTAACACCCAAAGAGTGATCATGTTTTTCTTGTGAGAGAAATTTAGTCAACGGGTCTGCTACATTCAGAGCCGTATGTATTTTGAAAATTTTCTATGTCTACAATGCTTTGCACGGAGCTACTCTAGCTAATTGCTCCCACTTTTAATATGTATCTAGATCAAGACTTAGAGTCATCTAGATCGGTGTTAAAGCTTGCATCGACATAACTCTTTATGATGAACTCTTTACGACGAACTCTTTGTC
Source organism: Triticum dicoccoides (assembly GCF_002162155.2). Classification (NCBI taxonomy): domain Eukaryota; kingdom Viridiplantae; phylum Streptophyta; class Magnoliopsida; order Poales; family Poaceae; genus Triticum; species Triticum dicoccoides. The sequence continues at coordinate 559,062,258 of NC_041390.1, read as the reverse complement.
ACCTCCATAACCGAGAAACATTTCCTTATTTTACTAAGGATATTTTTGACCGCTGTCCAGTGATCCACTTCTGGATCACTATTGTACCCTCTTACCAAACTTATGGTGAGGTACACAATAGGTATGGTACACAACATAGCATACTTTATAGAACCTATGACTGAGGCATAGGGAATGACTTTTCATTCTCTTTCTATTTTCTGCCGTGGTCGGGTTTTGAGTCTTTACTCAACTTCACACCTTGCAACACAGGCAAGAACTCCTTTGACTTTTCCATTTTGAACTACTTCAAAATCTTGTCAAGGTATGTACTCATTGAAAATATATCAAGCGTCTTGAGCTATCTCTATAGATCTTGATGCTCAATATGTAAGTGGCTTCATCGAGGTCTTTCTTTGAAAAACTCTTTTCAAACACTCCTTTATGCTTTCCAGAAAATTCTACATTATTTCCGATCAACAATATGTCATTCACATATACTTATCAGAAATGTTGTAGTGCTCCCACTCACTTTCTTGTAAATATAGGCTTCACCGCAAGTCTGTATAAAACCATATGCTTTGATCATTTTATCAAAGTATATATTCCAACTCTGAGATGCTTGCACTAGTCCATAGATGGATTGCTAGAGTTTGCACACTTTGTTAGCACTTTTAGGATTGACAAAACCTTCTTGTTGCATCATATACAACTCTTCTTTAAGAAATCCATTAAGGAATGCAGTTTTGACATCCATTTGCCAGATTTCATAAAATGTGGCAATTGCTAACATGATTCGGACAGACTTAAGCATTGCTACGAGTGAGAAAATCTCATTGTAATCAACTCCTTGAACTTGTTGAAAACCTTTCGCAACAATTCGAGCTTTGTAGATAGTAACACTGCTATCAGTGTCCGTCTTCCTCTTGAAAATCCATTTATTCTTAATGGCTCACCGATCAATGGGCAAGTCAATCAAAGTCCATACTTTGTTCTAATACATGGATATCATCTCAGATTTCATGGCTTCAAGCCATTTCGCAGAATCTGGGCTCATCATCGCTTCCTCATAGTTCGTAGGTTCGTCATGGTCAAGTAACATGACCTCCAGAACAGGATTACCGTACCACTCTGGTGCGGAACGTATTCTGGTTGACCTACGAGGTTCGGTAGTAACTTGATCTGAAGTTTCATGATCATCATCATTAACTTCCTCACTAATTGGTGTAGGAATCACTAGAACTGATTTCTGTGATGAACTACTGTCCAATTCGGGAGAAGGTACAATTACCTCATCAAGTTTTACATTCCTCCCAATCACTTCTTTCGAGAGAAACTTCTTCTTTAGAAAGGATCCATTCTTAGCAACGAATATCTTGCCTTCGGATCTGTGATAGAAGGTGTACCCAACAATTTCCTTCGGGTATCCTATGAAGACACATTTCTCCGATTTTGGTTCGAGCTTATCAGGTTGAAACTTTTTCACATAAGCATCATAGCCCCAAACTTTAAGAAACGACAACTTAGGTTTCTTGCTAAACCACAATTCATATGGTGTCGTCTCAACGGATTTAGATGGTGCCCTATTTAACATGAATGCAGCTGTCTCTAATGCATAACCGCAAAACGATAGTGATAAATCGGTTAGAGACATCATAGATCGCACCATATCTAATAAAGTACGGTTATGACGTTCGGATACACCATTACGCTGTGGTGTTCCAGGTGGCGCGAGTTGCGAAACTATTCCGCATTGTTTCAAATGAAGACCAAACTCGTAACTCAAATATTCTCCTCCACGATCAGATCACAAAAACTTTATTTTCTTGTTACGATGATTTTCCACTTCACTCTGAAATTCTTTGAACTTTTCAAATGTTTCAGACTTATGTTTCATTAAGTAGATATACCCATATCTGCTCAAATCATCTGTGAAGGTCAGAAAATAACGATACCCGCCGCGAGCCTCAACACTCATCGGATTGCATACATCAGTATGCATTATTTCCAATAAGTCAGTTGCTTGCTCCATTGTTCCGGAGAATGGAGTTTTAGTTATCTTTCCCACGAGGCATGGTTCACAGGCATCAAATGATTCACAATCAAGTGATTCCAAAAACCCATCAGCATGGAGTTTTTTTTCATGCGCTTTACACCAATATGGCCTAAACGGTAGTGCCACATATAAGTTGCACTATCGTTATTAACTTTGCATCTTTTGGCTTCGATATTATAAATATGTGTATTACTATGATCAAGATTCAATAAACCATTCACCTTGGGTGTATGACCTCAGAAGGTTTTATTTATGTAAACAGAATAACAACTATCCTTGACTTAAATGAATAACCATATTGCAATAAACATGATCCAATCATATTATGCTTTACGCAAACACCAAATAACATTTATTTTAGGTTCAACACTAATCCCGAAGGTAAAGGGAGTGTGCGATGGTGATCTTATCAACCTTGGAATCACTTCCAACTCACATCATCACCTCGCCCTTAGCTAGTCTCTATTTATTTTGCAACTCCCATTTCGAGTTACTACTCTTAGTAACTGAACCAGTATCAAATACCAAGGTGTTGTTATAAACACTAGTAAAGTACACATGTATATCAAATATATACTTTTGTTCACTTTGCCATCCTTCTTATCCGCCAAGTATCTAGGGCAGTTCCACTTCCAGTGAGCATTTCCTTTGTAGTAGAAGCACTCAGTTCCAGGCTTGGGTCTAGCTTTGAGCTTCTTCATGGGAGTGGCAACTTGCTTGCCTTTCTTATTTGAAGTTCCTCTTTCTTTCCCTTTGCCCTTTTCTTGAAACTAGTGGTCTTGTTAACCATCAACACTTGATGCTATTTGTTGATTTCTACCTTCACCGGTTTCAGCATCGTGAAGAGCTTGGGAATTACCTTTGTCATCCCATGCATATTATAGTTCATCACTAAGTTCTAGTAACTTGGTGATAGTGACTAGAGAACCTTATCAATTACTATCTTATCTGGAAGATTAGCACCCACTTGATTCAACAATTGTAGTACCCAGACAATCTGAGCACACGCTCACTGGTTGAGCTATTCTCCGCCACCTTGTAGGCAAAGTACTGTCAGAGGTCTCATACCTTTCGACACGGGCATGAGTATGAAATACCAATTTCAACTCTTAGACATCTTATATGTTCCGTGGCGTTCAAAACGTTTTTGAAGTCCTGGTTCTAAGCCGTAAAGCATGGTGCACTAAACTATTAAGTAGTCATCATACCGAGCTTTGTCAAACGTTCATAATGTGTGCACTGCTCCTGCAATAGGTCTGTCACCTAGCGGTGCATCAAGGACATAATTCTTCTGTGCAGCAATGAGGATAATCCTCAGATCATGGACCCAGTATGCATCATTGCTACTATCATCTTTCAACTTATTTTTCTCTAGGAACATATCAAAAAAATAAACGGGGAGCTACATCGCAAGCTATTGATCTACAACATAGATATGCCAATACTATCAGGACTAAGTTCATAATAAATTAAAGTTCAATTAATCATATTAGTTAAGAACTCCCACTTAGATAGACATCCCTATAGTCATTGGTTTTCCCTTGAATAGGAAAGGGTGATGCAGCAAAGTATCGTAAGTATTTCCCTCAGTTTTTGAGAACCAAGGTATCAATCCAGTAGGAGGCCACGCACGAGTCACTCGCACCTACACAAACAAATACAATCCTCGCAACCAACGCAATAAAGGGGTTGTCAATCCCTTCATGGTCACTTACGAAAGTGAGATCTGATAGATATGATAAGATAATATTTTTGGTATTTTATGATAAAGATGCAAAGTAAATAAAGCAAAATAAAAACGGTAAAAGAAATAGCTTGTTGATGGAATATTAATATGATAGAAAATAGAACCGGGGCCATAGGTTTCACTAGTGGCTTCTCTCGAGAGCATAAGTATTATGGTGGGTAAACAAATTACTATAGAGCAATTGACATAATTGAGCATAGTTATGAGAATATCTAGGTATGATCATGTATATAGGCATCACGTCCGAGACAAGTAGACCGACTCCTGCCCGCATCTACTACTATTACTCCACACATCGACCGCTATCCAGCATGCATCTAGAGTATTAAGTTCAAAAGAGCAGAGTAACGCTTTAAGCAAGATGACATGATGTAGAGGGATAAACTCATGCAATATGATATAAACCCCATCTTGTTATCCTCGATGGCAACAATACAATACGTGCCTTGCTGCCCCTACTGTCACTAGGAAAGGACACCGCAAGATTGAACCCAAAGCTAAGCACTTCTCCCATTGCAAGAAAGATCAATCTAGTAGGCCAAACCAAACTGATAATTCGAAGAGACTTGCAAAGATAACCAATCATACATAAAAGAATTCAGAGAAGATTCAAATATTGTTCATAGATAAACTTGATCATAAACCCACAATTCATCGGTCTCAACAAACACACCACAAAAAGAAGATTACATCGAATAGATCTCCACAAGAGAGGGGGGACATTGTATTGAGATCCAAAAAGAGAGAAGAAACCATCTAGCTAATAACTATGGACCCGAAGGTCTGAAGTAAACTACTCACACATCATCGGAGAGGCTATGGTGTTGATGTAGAAGCCCTTCGTGATCGATTCCCCCTCCGGCGGAGCTCCGGAAATGGCCCCAAGATGGGATCTCATGGGTACAGAAGGTTGTGGCGGTGGAATTAGGGTTTTGGCTCCGTATCTGGTAGTTTGGGGTACGTAGGTATATATAGGAGGAAGAAGTACGTCGGTGGAGCAACATGGGCCCCACGAGGGTGGAGGGCGCGCCTGGGGAGGTAGGCGCGACCCCTACCTCGTGCCTTCCTGGTTGCTTTCTTGATGTAGGGTCCAAGTCCTCTGGATCACGTTCATTCCAAAAATCACGTTCCCGAAGGTTTCATTCCGTTTGGACTCCGTTTGATATTCTTTTTCTGTGAAACTCTGAAATAGGCAAAAAACAACAATTCTGGGCCGGGCCTCCGGTTAATAGGTTAGTACCCCAAAAAATATAAAAGTGTATAATAAAGCCTAATAATGTCCAAAACAGAATATAATATAGCATGGAACAATCAAAAATTATAGATACGTTGGAGACGTATCAAGCATCCCCAAGCTTAATTCCTGCTCGTCCCCGAGTAGGTAAATGATAAAAACAGAATTTTTGATGTGGAATGCTATGTGGCATAATTTCAATGTAATTCTCTTAATTGTGGTATGAATATTCAGATCCGAAAGATTCAAGACATAAGTTTAATATTGACATAAAAATAATAATACTTCAAGCATACTAACTAAGCAATGATGTCTTCTCAAAATAACATGGCCAAAGAAAGTTATCCCTACAAAATCATATAGTCTGGCTATGCTCTATCTTCACCACACAAAGTATTTAAAATCATGCACAACCCTGATGACAATCCAAGCAATTGTTTCATACTTTTGGTGTTCTCAAACTTTTTCAATCTTCACGCAATACATGAGCGTGAGCCATGGACATAGCACTATATGTGGAATAGAATGGTGGTTGTGGAGAAGACAAAAAGGGAGAAGATAGTCTCACATCAACTAGGCGTATTAACGGGCTATGGAGATGCCCATTAATAGATATCAATGTGTGTGAGTAGGGATTGCCATGCAACGGATGCACTAGAGCTATAAGTATATGAAAGCTCAACAAAAGGAACTAAGTGGGTGTGCATCCAACTCGCTTGCTCACGAAGACCTAGGGCATTTTGAGGGAGCCCATCATTGGAATATACAAGCCAAGTTCTATAATGAAAGATTCCCACTAGTATATGAAAGTGATATCATAGGAGACTCTCTATCATTAAGATCATGGTGCTACTTTGAAGCACAAGTGTGGTAAAAAGATAGTAGCATTGTCCCTTCTCTCTTTTTCTCTCATTTTTTATTTGGGCCTTTTTTATGGCCTCTTTTTATTTAGTCCGGAGTCTCATCCCGACTTGTGGGGGAATCATAGTCTCCATCATCCTTTCCTCACTTGGGACAATGCTCTAAAAATGATGATCATCACACTTTTATTTACTTACAACTCAACAATTACAACTCAATACTTAGAACAAAATATGACTCTATGTGAATGCCTCCGGCGGTATACTGGGATGTGCAATGATGCATGAGTGACATGTATGAAAGAATTATGAATGGTGGCTTTGCCACAAATACAATGTCAACTACATGATCATGCAAAGAAATATGACAATGATGGAGCGTGTCATAGTAAATGGAATGGTGGAAAGTTGCATGGCAATATATCTCGAAATGGCTATGGAAATGCCATGATAGGTAGGTATGGTGGCTGTTTTGAGGAAGGTATATGGTGGGTGTATGATACCGGCGAAAGGTGCCTGGTATTAGAGAGGCTAGCAGTGGTGGAAGGGTGAGAGTGCGTATAATCCATGGACTCAACATTAGTCATAAAGAACTCACATACTTATTGCAAAAATCTATTAGTTATCGAAACAAAGTATTATGCGCATGCTCCTAGGGGGATAGATTGGTAGGAAAAGACCATCGCTCGTCCCCGACCTCCACTCATAAGGAAGACAATCAATAAATAAATCATGCTCCGACTTCATCAGATAACGGTTCACCATACGTGCATGCTACGGGAATCACAAACTTCAACAAAAGTATTTCTCAAATTCACAACTACTCAACTAGCATGACTCTAATATCACCATCTCCATATCTCAAAACAATTATCAAGTATCAAACTTCTCTTAGTATTCAACACACTCATAAGAATGTTTTTTTACTAATCTTGAATGCCTAGCATATTAGGATTAATTTCCCAGTTTAAGTAAATTACCATGCTGTTTAAGACTCTCAAAATAATATAAGTGAATCATGATAGAATAATAGTTTTTATAAAATAAATCCACCACTGTGCTATAAAAGATATAAGTGAAGTACTAGAGCAAAGACTATATAACTCAAAAGATATAAGTGAAGCACATAGATTATTCTAATAATTTTCAAATCATGTGAGTTTCTCTCAAAAGGTGTTTACAGAAAAGATGATTGTGGCAAACTAACAAATAAAGACTCAAATAATACAAGACGCTCCAAGCAAAACACATATCATGTGGTGAATAAAAATATAGCTCCAAGTAAAGTTACCGATGGAAGTAGACGAAAGAGGGGATGCCTTCCAGGGCATCACCAAGCTTTGGCTTTTAGGTGTCCTTAGATTATCTTGGGGTGCCATGGGCATCCCCAAGCTTAGGCTCTTGCCACTCCTTGTTCCATAATCCATCAAATCTTTTACCCAAAACTTGAAAACTTCACAACACAAAACTTAAAGTAGAAAATCTCGTGAGCTCCGTTAGCGAAAGAAAACAAAACACCACTTCAAGGTACTATAACGAACTCATTCTTTATTTATATTGGTGTTAAACCTACTGTATTCCAACTTCTCTATGGTTTATAAACTATTTTACTAGCCATAGATTCATCAAAATAAGCAAACAACACACGAAAAACTGAATCTGTCAAAAACAGAACAGTCTGTAGTAATCTGTAGCTAACGCAAACTTATGGAACGCCAAAAATTCTAAAATGAATTGATGGACGTGAGGAATTTATCTATTAAACATCTGAAAAAATAATTAACTAAATAGAACTTTCCAAATAAAAATGGCAACAGTTCTCGTGAGCGCTAAAGTTTTGGGTTTTTACAGCAAGATTAAAAAGACTTTCCCCAAGTCTTCCCAACGGTTCTACTTGGCACAAACACTAATTAAACACAAAAAACACAACAAAAACAGAGGCTAGATAAATTATTTATTACTAAACAGGAGCAAAAATCAAGGAATAAAAATAAAATTGGATTGCCTCCCAACAAGCGCTATCGTTTAACGCCCCTAGCTAGGCATAAAAGCGAAGATAGATCTAGGTGTCGCCATAATAATAGGATAGAACATTAAAACTCATTTCATATTCTCTACGTTCGGCAGCAACTTTTCTTTGAGGCAAGCAAAAGTAATCAAAAGGGCTGAATTTAATGGGACAAAAGTCTCCAAGATCAACTTTAGGAGGTATAGGTTCCTCCTTCGGCCCTTCGTATTGCACAACCAATTCATCATTATAAGCATTCTTTTGACAAAACTTTGTGAGCCTATACTCAAGAGAATATCCTAGCTCATTATTTCGAATAGCCAAATCATTATTAAGTTCAGAAATTCTATCAACTAGAACATTGGTAGGAACCCTTTTTCTAAGATTTTCATTGAAAGCAACATAGTCTTGAGATTGGAAACACATTATTTCTTCTTGATCAAAGAGAATAGCCTCTATGGGAGGACGGCTAGCGTCCACCCTATAATGCACAAAGATTTATTTGGCCTCTTTTATTATAAATCTAAACTCACGAGCCAAAAAGATAGTAGCAGCACGCTTAACAGAAGAATGCTCAATATTAGAAAATTCTAGGAAAATCCTTTGTATGCAAGGATGCATGTGCATAAATTGTCTTTCAAGTTCAACTACAAGCATGGTAATAGCATTCGCAAAACTACTAGTTCTATGAAGAATAGAACTACCCATAGAAGGCAAAGCACCGGCACAAGTAAAGAAATCTTGGATAACTCCTTTTCCAATAATATTACCACTACCAATTCGGAATTTTTTTGTATGTAAGATAGGGGGTTCTTCAGCAGGAGCATCAGAATTTTCCATGATATTATTATTGTCCATATCGACAATAATTTCCCCAATTTAAGACATAACGGTAGAAAGTGCAAGGGGCAAAAGGACGGAGGGAGGTGAACAGAAAATAGACGGCGAATAAAACGGCAAGGGTGAAGTGGGGGAGAGGAAAACGAGAGGCAAATGGCAAATAATGTAATGTGGGAGATAAGGGTTTGTGATGGGTACTTGGTATGTTGACTTTTGCGTAGACTCCCCGGCAACTGCGCCAGAAATCCTTCTAGCTACCTCTTGAGCACTGCGTTGGTTTTCCCTTGAAGAGGAAAGGGTGATGCAGCAAAGTAGCGTAAGTATTTCCCTAAGTTTTTGAGAACCAAGGTATCAATCTAGTAGGAGGCCATGCACGAGTCCCTCGCACCTAGACAAACAAATAAAATCCTTGCAACCAACGCAGTAAAGGGGTTGTCAATCCCTTCACGGTCACTTACAAAAGTGAGATCTGATAGATATGATAAGATAATATTTTTGGTATTTTTATGATAAAGATGCAAAGTAAATAAAGCAAAATAAAAATGGTAAAAGAAATAGCATGTTGATGGAAGATTAATATGATAGAAAATAGACCCCGGGGCCATAGGTTTCACTAGTGGCTTCTCTCGAGAGCATAAGTATTACGGTGGGTAAAGAAATTACTGTTGAGCAATTGACAGAATTGAGCATAGTTATGAGAATATCTAGGTATCATGTATATAGGCATCACGTCCGAGACAAGTAGACCAACTCCTGCCTGCATCTACTACTATTACTCCACACATCGACCGCTATCCAGCATGCATCTAGAGTATTAAGTTCAAAAGAACAGAGTAACGCTTTAAGCAAGATGACATGATGTAGAGGGATAAACTCATGCAATATGATATAAACCCCATCTTGTTATCCTCGATGGCAACAATACAATATGTGCCTTGCTGCCCCTACTGTCACTGGGAAAGGACACCGCAAGATTGAACCCAAAACTAAGCACTTCTCCCTTTGCAAGAAAGATCAATCTAGTAGGCCAAACCAAACTGATAATTCGAAGAGACTTGCAAAGATAACCAATCATACATAAAAGAATTCAGAGAAGATTCAAATATTATTCATAGATAAACTTGATCATAAACTCACAATTCATGGTTCTCAACAAACACACCGCAAAAAGAAGTTTACATCGAATAGATCTCCACAAGAGAGGGGGAGAACATTGTAGTGAGATCCAAAAAGAGAGAAGAAGCCATCTAGCTAATAACTATGGACCCGAAGGTCAGAAGTAAACTACTCACACATCATCGGAGAGGCCATGGTGTTGATGTAGAAGCCCTCCATGATCGATGCCCCCTCCGACGGAGCTCCGGAAAAGGAGCCAAGATGGGATCTCATGGGTACAGAAGGTTGCGGCGGTGGAATTAGGGTTTTGGCTCCGTATCTGGTAGTTTGGGGGTACGTAGGTATATATAGGAGGAAGAAGTACGTCGGTGGAGCAACGTGGGCCCCACGAGGGTGGAGGGCATGCCTGGGGGGGGGGGTAGGCACGCCCCCTACCTCGTGCCTTCCTGGTTGCTTTCTTGACGTAGGGTCCAAGTCCTCTGGATCACGTTCGTTCCAAAAATCACGTTCCCGAAGGTTTCATTCCGTTTGGACTCCGTTTGATATTCTTTTTCTGCGAAACTCTGAAATAGGCAAAAAACATCAATTCTGGGCTGGGCCTCCGGTTAATAGGTTAGTCCCAAAAAAATATAAAAGTGTATAATAAAGCCCAATAATGTCCAAAATAGAATATAATATAGCATGGAACAATAAAAAATTATAGATACGCTGGAGACGTATCAGTCATCTAAATGATCACATGATCCAAATCAACTAAACCATGTCCGATCATCACGTGAGATGGAGTAGTTTTCAATGGTGAATGTCACTATATTGATCGTATCTGCTATATGATTCACGCTCGACCTTTCGGTCTCCAGTGTTCCGAGGCCATATCTGCATATGCTAGGCTCGTCAAGTTTAACCCGAGTATTCCGCGTGTGCAAAACTGGCTTGCACCCGTTGTATGTGAACGTAGAGCTTATCGCACCCGATCATCACGTGGTGTCTCGGCACGACGAACTATCGCAACAGTGCATACTCAGGGAGAACACTTACACCTTGAAATTTAGTGAGAGATCATCTTATAATGCTACCGCCGAACTAAGCAAAATAAGATACATAAAGGATAAACATCACATGCAATCAAAATATGTGACATGATATGGCCATCATCATCTTGTGCCTTTGATCTTCATCTCCAAAGTACCATCATGATCTCCATCGTCACCGGCATGACACCATGATCTCCATCATCTTGATCGCTATCAACGTGTCGTCACATGGTCGTCTCACCAACTATTGCTTTTGCAACTATTGCTATCGCATAGCGATAAAGTAAACCGATTATATGGTGCTTGCATCTTATGCAATAAAGAGACAACCATAAGGCTACTGCCAATTGCCGATAACTTTAACAAAAACATGATCATCTCATACAACAATTTATATCTCATCATGTCTTGACCATATCACATCACAACATGTCCTGCAAAAACAAGTTAGACATCCTCTACTTTGTTGTTGCAAGTTTTTATGTGGCTGCTACGGGCTGAGCAAGAACCATTCTTACCTACGCATAAAAAACCACAATGCGGTATAGTGATTGCTTTTTGATCTTCAGAAAGAACCCTGTTCATTGAATCCGATTCAACTTAAGTTGGAGAAACTGACACCCACCGGCCACCTGTGTGCGAAGCACGTCGGTAGAACCAGTCTTGCGTAAGCGTATGCGTAATGTCGGTCTGGGCCGCTTCATCCAACAATACCACCAAATCAAGAAACAACTAGTGACAACAAGTAATATGTATATACCCACGCCCACAAGTCCTTTGTGTTCTACTCGTGCATATAACATCTACGCATAAACCTGGCTCGGATGCCACTGTTGGGGAACGCAATAATTTTTAAAAAATCCTACACGCAAGATCATGGTGAAGCATAGCAACAAGAGGGGAAAGTATCATCTACGTACCCTCATAGACCGTAAGCGGAAGCGTTATGACAACGCGGTTGATGTAGTCATACGTCTTCACGATCGACCGATCTAGTACCGAAGATACGGTACCTCCGCGATCTGCACACGTTCGGCTCGGTGACGTCCTGCGAACTCACGATCTATTAGAGCTTCGAGGGAGAGTTTCGTCAGCACGACGGCATGATGATGGTGATGATGTTGCTATCGGAACAGGGCTTCGCCTAAGCACCGCTATGATATAACCAGGTGGATTATGGTGGAGGGGGCACCACACACGGCTAAAAGATCAATGATCAACTTGTGTGTCTATGGGTGCCCCTCCCCTGTATATAAAGGAGTGGAGGAGGGGGAGGGCCGGCCCTCTCTATGGCGCGCCCTAGGGGAGTCCTACTCCCTCCGGGAGTAGGATTCCCCCTTCCAAGTAGGAGTAGGAGAAGAAGGAAGGAGGAGAGAGGGAGGAAGGAAAGGGGGGCCAACCCCCCTCCCAATTTGGATTGGGCTTGGGGGACGCGCCTCCCTCTTTTCCCTTCCCTCTCCTCTATTCCACCAAGGCCCAATAAGGCCCATATACTCCTCGGGGGGTTCTGGTAACCTCCCGGTACTTCGAAAAAATGCCCGAACCACTCGGAACCATTCCGATGTCCAAATATAGGCTTCCAATATATTGATCTTTACTTCTCGACCATTCCGAGACTCCTCGTCATATCCGTGATCAAATCCGGGACTCCGAACTACCTTCGGTACATCAAAACACATAAACCCATAATACCGATCGTCACCGAACGTTAAGCGTGCGGACCGTATTATTGTCTATGTATCCACACATGTATCAAGTTTCCAGTTAATACAATTCTAGCATGAATAATAAACATTTATCATGATATAAGGAAATATAAATAACAACTTTATTATTGCCTCTAGGGCATATTTCCTTCAGATCCTGCCACGATGCTTTGCTTGGGACTGCACCAACTGACAGCTCCACCATTCAATATAAATACGTATCCAGTTTGTGACTTAGAGTCATCCGGATCAGTGTCAAAGCTAGCAACGGCGTAACCATTTACGACAAGCTCTTTGTCACCTCCATAAATGAGAAACATATCCTTAGTCCTTTTTAGGTACTTTAGGATGTTCTTGACCGTTGTCCCCAGTGATCCACTCTTGGATTACTTTGGTACCTCCCTGCTAGACTTATAGCAAGGCACACATCAGGTCTGGTACACAACATTGCATACATGATAGAACCTATGGCTGAGACATAGTGAATGACTTTCATTTTCTCTCTATCTTTTGCAATGGTCGGGCATTGAGTCTGACTCAACTTCACACCTTGTAACACAACCAAGAACCCTTTTTTTTGACTGATCCATTTTGAACTTCTTCAAAACTTTATCAAGGTATGTGCTTTGTGAAAGTCCAATTAAGCGTCTTATCTATCTCTATAGATCTTGATGCCAATATATAAGCAACTACACCAAGGTCTTTCATTGGAAAACTCTTATTCATGTATCCTTTTATGCTATCCAGAAATTCTATATCATTTCCAATCAACAATATGTCATCCACATATATATACTAGAAATGATATAGAGCTCCCACTCACTTTCTTCTAAATATAGGGTTCTCCAAAAGTCTATATAAAACCATATGCTTTGATCATACTATCAAAGCGTATATTCCAACTCCGAGATGCTTGCACCAGTCCATAAATGGACCGCTGGAGCTTGCACACTTTGTTAGCACCTTTAGGATCGACAAAACCTTCTGGTTGCATCATATACAACTATTCTTTGAGAAATCCATTAAGGAATGGAGTTTAGACGTCCATTTACCAGATCTCATAATCATAAAATGCAGCCTAAGATGATTCAGACAGACTTAAGCATCACTACAGGTGAGAAAGTCTCATCGTAGTCAACTCCTTGAACTTGTCAAAAACCTTTTGCAACAAGTCGAGCTTTGTAGATAGTAACATTACCATGTCAGTCTTCTTCTGAAGATCCATTTATTCTCTATGGCTTGCCGATCATCGGGCAAGTCAACAAAAGCCCATACTTTGTTCTCATAAATGGATCCTATCTCAGATTTCATGGACTCAAGCCATTTTGCGGAATCTGGGCTCATCATCGCTTCCTCATAGTTCGTAGGTTCGTCATGGTCTAGTAACATGACTTCCAGAACAGGATTATCGTACCACTTTGGTGCGGAACATACTCTGGATGACCTATGAGGTTCGGTAATAACTTGATCTGAAGTTTCATAATCATTATCATTTGCTTCCTCTCTAGTTGTTGTAGGCATCATTGGAACTGATTTCTATGATGAGCTATTTTCTAATTCCAGAGAAGGTACAATTACCCCCATCAAGTTCTACTTTCCTCCCACTCACTTCTTTCGAGAGAAACTCCTTCTCTAGAAAGGATCCATTCTTAGCAACAAAGATCTTGCCTTCGGATCTGTGATAGAAGGTGTACCCAACAGTTTCTTTTGGGTATCCTATGAAGATGCACTTCTCTGATTTGGGTTCGAGCTTATCAGGCTGAAGCCTTTTCACATAAGCATCGCAACCCCAAACTTTAAGGAACAACAACTTAGGTTTCTTTCCAAACCATAGTTCATACATTGTCGTATCAATGGATTTAGATGGTGCCCTATTTAACGTGAATGCAAATGTCTCTAATGCATAACCCCAAAACGATAGCGGTAAATCGGTAAGAGACATCATAGATCGCACCATATCTAATAAAGTATGGTTACGACGTTCGGACAAACTATTACGCTGTGGTGTTCCAGGCGGCATGAGTTGTGAAACTATTCCACATTGTTTTAAATGAAGGTCAAACTCGTAACTCAAATATTTGCCTCCACGATCAGAACATAGAAACTCTATTTTCTTGTTACGATGATTCTCCACTTCATTCTGAAATTCTTTGAACTTTTCAAATGTTTTAGACTTGTGTTCCGTTAAGTAGATATACCCATATCTGCTCAAATAATCTGTGAAGGTCAGAAAATAACGATACCCGCCGGGAGCCTCAACACTCATCGGACCACATACATCGTTATGTATTATTTCCAATAAGTCAGTGGCTCACTCCATTGTTCCGGAGAATGGAGTTTTAGTCATCTTCCCCATGAGGCATGGTTCAAAAGCATCAAATGATTCATAATCAAGTGATTCCAAAAGTTCATCTGCATGGAGTTTCTTCATGCGCTTTACACCAATATGACCTTAACGGTAGTGCCACAAATATGTTGCACTATCATTATCAACTTTGCATCTTTTGGCATCAATATTATGAATATGTGTATCACCACGGTCGAGATTCAACAAAAATAGACGACTCTTCAAGGGTGCATGACCATAAAAGATATTAATCATATAAATTGAACAACCATTGTTCTCTGATTTAAATGAATAACCGTCTTGCATCAAACAAGATCCAGATATAATGTTCATGCTCATCGCTGGCACCAAATAACAATTATTCAGGTCTAAAACTAATCCCGAAGCTAGATGTAGAGGTAGCGTGCCGACGGAGATCACATCAACCTTGGAACCATTCCCGACGCGCACCGTCACCTCATCCTTAGCCAATCTTCGCTTAATCCGTAGTCCCTGTTTCGAGTTGCAAATATGAGCAACAAAACCAGTATCAAATACCTAAGTGCTACTATGAGCATTAGTAAGGTACACATGAATAACATGTATATAAAATATACCTTTGTTCACTTTACCATCCTTCTTATCCTCCAAATACTTGGGTCAGTTCCGCTCCTAGTGACCAGTCCCTTTGCAGTAGAAGCACTCAGTTTCAGGCTTGGGTCCACATCTGGGCTTCTTCCCGGGAGTGACAACTTGCTTGTCATTCTTCTAAAAGTTCCCCTTCTTTCCCTTGCCCTTTCACTTGAAACTAGTGGTCTTGTTAACCATCAAAACTTGATGCTCTTTCTTGATTTCTACCTTCGCAGCTTTGAGCATAGCGAAGAGCTCGGGAATTGTCTTGTCTATCCCTTGCATATTATAGCTCATCACGAAGCCTTTGTAGCTTCGTGGCAGTGATTGAAGAACTCTGTCAATAACACTATCTCATCCAGAAGATTAACTCCCAGCTGAGTCAAGTGGTTATGATACCCAGACATTCTGAGTATGTGTTCACTGACAGAACTGTTCTCCTCCATCTTGCAGCTATAGAACTTGTTGGAGACCTCATATCTCTCAACTCGGGTATTTTCTTGAAATATTAACTTCAATTCCTGGAACATCTCATATGGTCCATTACGTTCAAAACGTCTTTGAAGCCCCGATTCTAAGCTGTAGAGCATGACACACTGAACTATATAGTAGTCATCAGACCGTGTCTGCCAGACGTTCAAAGCGTCTACATTAGCGGGAGGGGGCTCGTCACCTAGCAGTGCATCAAGGGCATAATTCTTCTGCGCAACAATGAGGATAATCCTCAAGTTACGGACCCAATCCGTGTAGTTGCTACCATCATCTTTCAACCTAGCTTTCTCTAGGAACACATTAAAATTCAAGGGAATGGTAGCACGGGCCAATGATCTACGACATAGATATGCAAAAACTATCAGGACTAAGTTCATGATACATTAAGTTCAGTTAATCATATTACTTAAGAACTCCCACTTAGATAGACATCCCTCGAGTCATTGCTACCTCTTGAGCATGCATTGGTTTTCCCTTGAAGAGGAAAGGGTGATGCAACAAAGTAGCATAAATATTTCCCTCAGTTTTTGAGAACCAAGGTATCAATCCAGTAGGAGACTACACACAAGTCCCTCGTACCCGCACAAACAAATAATAACCTTGCAACCAACACCATAAAGGGGTTGTCAATCCCTTCACGGCCACTTGCAAAAGTGAGATTTGATAAAGATAATAAGATAAATATTTTTGGTATTTTTGTTATATAGATTGGAAAATAAAGATTGAAAAATAAAAGGTGACAGAAAAAGAAAGTAGATAGGAGAATAATATGATTGAAGATAGACCCCGGGGCCATAGGTTTCACTAGTAGCTTCTCTCAAGATAGCAAATTCTACGGTGGGTGAACAAATTACTGTTGAGCAATTGATAGAAAAGCGCATAGTGATAACCCACAAGTATAGGGGATCGCAACAGTTTTCGAGGGTAGAGTATTCAACCCAAATTTATTGATTCGACACAAGGGGAGCCAAAGAATATTCTCAAGTATTAGCAGCTGAGTTGTCAATTCAACCACACTTGGAAACTTAATATCTGCAGCAAAGTGTTTAGTAGCAAAGTAATATGATAGTGGTGATAACGGTAGCAAAAGTTAACATTAGTAAAAGTAATGTTTTTGGTATTTCGTAGTGATGATAGCAATAGCAATGGAAAAGTAAATAAGCGAAGAACAATATATGGAAAGCTCGTAGGCAATGGATCGGTGATGGAGAATTATGCCGGATGCGGTTCATCATGTAACAGTCATAACCTAGGGTGACACAGAACTAGCTCCAGTTCATTGATATAATGTAGGCATGTATTCTGAACATAGTCATACGTGCTTATGGAAAAGAACTTGCATGACATATTTTGTCCTACCCTCCCGTGGCAGCGGGGTCCTTACGGAAACTAAGGGATATTAAGGCCTCCTTTTAATAGGGAACCGGAACAAAGCATTAACACATAGTGAATACATGAACTCCTCAAACTACGGTCATCACCGGTAAGTATCTCGATTATTTTCACTTCGGGGTTAACGGATCATAACACATAATAGGTGACTATAGACTTGCAAGATAGGATCAAGAACACTCATATATTAATGAAAACATAATAGGTTCAGATCTTAAATCATGGCACTCGGGCCCTAGTGACAAGCATTAAGCATAGCAAAGTCATAGCAACATCAATCTCAGAACATAGTGGACACTAGGGATCAAACCCTAACAAAAATAACTCGATTACATGATAGATCCCATCCAACCCATCACCGTCCAGCAAGCCTACGATGGAATTACTCACGCACGGCGGTGAGCATCATGAAATTGGTGATGGAGGATGGTTGATGATGACGATGGCGACGGATTCCCCTCTCCGGAGCCCCGAACGGACTCCAGATCAGCCCTCCCGAGAGGTTTTAGGGCTTGGCGACGGCTCCGTATCGTAAAACGCGATGATTTCTTCTCTCTGGTTTTTTCTCATCGAAACTCAATATATGGAGGTGGAGTTGGAGTCGGAGACGCAACAGGGGGCCCACGAGGCAGGGGGGGCGCGCCCTAGGGGGCAGGCGTGCCCCCACCCTCGTGGCAAGATGGTGGGCTCCCTGGCCTTCATCTTTGGCTGGTATTTTTCTTATTTTCTGAAAAGTGTCTCCGTGAAGTTTCAGGTCATTCCGAGAACGTTTGGTCCTGCACATAAATAACACCATGGTAGTTTTGTTGAAAACAGCGTTAGTCCGGGTTAGTTCCATTCAAATGATGCAAGTTAGAGTCCAAAACGAGGGCAAAAGTGTTTGGAAAAGTAGATATGTTGGATACGTATCAACTCCCCCAAGCTTAAACCTTTGCTTGTCCTCAAGAAATTCAGTTGACAAACTGAAAGTGATAAAGAAAAACTTTTACAAACTCTGTTTGCTCTTGTTGTTGTAAATATGTAAAGCCAACATTCAAGTTTTCAGCAAAGATTATAACTAACCACATTCGCAATAACACATAGGTCTCAAGTTACTCGTATCAATATCATAATCAACTAGCGAGCCATAATAATAAAACTCGGATGACAACACTTTCTTAAAACAATCATAATATGATATAACAAGGTGGTATCTCGCTAGCCCTTTCTGAGACCGCAAAACATAAATGCAGAGCACCTTTAAAGACCAAGGACTGACTAGACATTGTAATTCATGGTAAAAAAGATCCAGTCAAGTCATACTCAATTTAAACTAATAGTAATGAAGGCAAATGACATCAGTGCTCTCCAATTGGTGCTTTTTAATAAGAGGATGATGACTTAGCATAAAAGTAAATAGATAGGCCCTTCGCAGAGGGAAACAGGGATTTGTAGAGGTGCTAGAGCTCGGTTTTGAAATAGAGGTGAATGATATTTTGAGCGGTATACTTTCATTGTCAACATAACAACCAAGAGATGGCGATATCTTCCATGCTACACACATTATAGGCGGTTCCCAAACAGAATGGTAAAGTTTATACTCCCCCTTCCACCACAAGCATCAATTCATGGCTTGCTCGAAACAACGAGTGCCTCCAACTAACAAGAGTCCCAGGGGGAGTTTTGTTTGCAATTATTTTGATTTAGTTTGCATAAAGCATGGGATTGGGCATCCCGGTGACCAGCCATTTATCTCATGAGTGAGGAGCGGAGTCCACTCCTCTTGAGAATAACCCACCTAACATGGAAGATACATACAACCCTAGTTGATACATGAGCTATTCGAGCATACAAAACATGATATTTGTTTGAAGGTTTAGAGTTTGGCACATACAAATTTACTTGGAACGGAAGGTAGATACCGTATATAGGTAGGTATAGTGGACTCTTGTGGAATAACTTTGGGGTTTAATGGATTGGATGCACAAGCAGTATTCCCGCTTAGTACAGGTGAAGGCTAGCAAAAGACTGGGAAGCGACCAGCTAGAGAGCGACAACAGTCATGAACATGCATTAAAATTATTCAACACTGAATGCAAGCATGAGTAGGATATAATCCACCATGAACATAAATATCGTGAAGGCTATGTTGATTTTGTTTCAACTACATGCATGGACATGTGCCAAGTCAAGTCACTTAAATCATTCAGAGGAGGATACCACCCTATCATACCACATCATAACCATTTTAATAGCATGTTGGCACGCAAGGTAAACCATTATAACTCATAGCTAATCAAGCATGGCATAAGAAACTATGATCTCTAGTTGTCATTGCAAACATGTTTATTCATAATAGGCTGAATCAGGAACAATGAACTAATCATATTTACAAAAACAAAAGAGGTCGAGTTCATACCAGCTTTTCTCATCTCAGCCAGTCCATCATATATCATCATAATTGCCCCTCACTTGCACGACCAAATAGTGTGAATAATAATAATAGTGCACATGCATTGGACTACGCCGGAATCTGCAAGCATTCAATAAACAGGAGAAGACAAGGCAATATGGGCTCTTTTGTCAGGTAAACAATGATGCATATAAGAGCCACTTCAACAATTTAATCATGGTCTTCTCCTATCGACCCCCAAACAAAAGAAATAAAACTATTTACACGGGAAAGCTCCCAACAAGCAAAAGAAGAACAGGAAATATTTTTGGGTTTTCTTTTTAATTACTACTACAAGCATGGAAATTAAACCGATTAAAAGCTACAACTATTTTTTGTTTTTCTTAAGGTTTATTAAACACACAAGAAGAAAGCATAAAAAGGAAAATAAACTAGCATGGATGATACAATGAAAAAGTATGAGCACCGACATCTAGCAATGAGTGTGTGAGCATAAATGTAATGTCAGTGAGAAATATGTACTCCCCCAAGCTTAGGCTTTTGGCCTAAGTTGGTCTATGGCCACGGCTGGCCTGGCGGATATCCATAATAATAGTTGTTGGGGTCGTAGTGTGATGAGGAAGAAGAAGGCCCAGATTGCCACTGGCTGACAATCATCTCCGGATCCCACTGGTAATTAGACTGTCGTGCAGGATCAAATTGTGGTTCCGGCTCTGGCTCCTCGGCTGGTGCAGGGTTCCGATAGGCGTGGATAGCCATCAATGGAATAAGGTACGTGCCTACAGTCAAATCAAACAAAGAAGGAGCAGGCAAGGTAATAGTCTCAGGATGATGTTTATTAAAGAACAATTGATATTTAAGCTCTCCTTCCCTATTCTTAACAATAAAATCATGTGCTACCATACTTTTATAATCTAGATAAACACGGGGCAGCACTTTTTCTTCTTTCTCAGCATGCCTAATAGGTATGTTAAAATGTGCAGCTAGGCGTGTAGCATAGATATCTCCAAAGATGGGGCCCTTGGTACGGTTCAGACTTAACCGTTTGGCAATAATGCTGCCCACCGTTTGGCAATAATGCTGCCCATACTAAAAGAGTCATCACTGTATAAACCGTGGTGCAAAATAATAATATCAGGGATACTCAGGTTTCCACAGTTTCCGCGACCAATTAAGCAACGACTAGCAAATAATGCAAAGTAGCGTAAAACAGGAAAATGTATGCTAGTGATTCGTGCATCGGAAACCTTCCTTGTTTCCCCTACAGTGATAGTGTCAATAAATTCCTCCACATCATCACGATGTGGTTCTTCTATCTTGCCCCAAAAAGGGACTAAACAGATCTGAGAAAAATCATAAAGTGACATCTCCTTATGCCCATCATATAAATGAAATTCCACCGTAGGTGGTGAGTTCCTAGAATGAAAATGAAAGTTTTGCACAAAGGTATTTGTGAGCAAGAGATACTGATCGCATTGGTCGTGGAGGAAAGCGGTAAGGCCTGCAGTCTGAGCCAACTCATGAAAGTCTTCATAAATCCCGACTGCTCTCGGAAGGCCATTCACACACCACGAACCTCCGCGGTGTGAGGCAAATTATACTTAGGCTTCGGTGCCTTTTCCTTCGAGCTTTGGCTCGATGAGCCCCTCAAAAGTCTCCTCATCATTTTCTGAAAAATTCTGAAATTTTTAGTAACTTCAAAATAAAAGTAAACCAAACTCAATAATATTGATAGCAACTACTCCTACAAGTGCCTAAGGCCCATATCATGCATCAAAACTACTTTTAACCATATAAATTTGACATGCAAGCTCAAGAACAAGGTCACCTAAGCAACAAAAATTTGCAATGAATAAAGCACTAGAACAAAAACTAATTGGACCAATGGAGGAGTCACATACCAAGGAACAATCTCCCCAAGCAGTTTTGTGAGAGGTGCTTTGAGCAAGCAGATCAAAAATGGCAGCAAAACGAGCTTAGACTCGGGTTTGAGCTGGTTTTTCGTGTTTGGAGGAGGAATATGAAGTGTGTGGGTGCAGGAATAAGTGGAGGAGGGCCACCGTGGGCCCACGAGGCAGGGGGCGCGCCCTCCACCCTCGTGGCAAGGTGGTTGGCCCACGTGGTGTGTTCTTTGTTCCATAAATCCTCAAATATTCTAGAAAAAAACATATTTAATTTTCAGGGCATTTGGAGAACTTTTATTTTCGAGGTATTTTTATATACGGATAATCAGATAACAGACAGAAAAACATTTTATTTTTATTTTATTTAATATAAATAATAGAAAGTAAAAGTGGGGTACAGAAGGTTGTGCCTTCTAGTTTCATCCATCTCATGATCATCAAAAGGAATCCACTAACAAGGTTGATCAAGTCTTGTTAACAAACTCATTCCGAATAACATGGAACCGGAGAAATTTCGAATAACACAATGTTACCTCAACGGGGATATGCACATCCCCAATAATAAGAATATCATATTTCTTCTTGACAGTAGGAAGAGGAAATTCAAAACCTCCAAATATAATCGATGGAATTTTTCCAATAGAGTCGATACTATGAACTTGAGGTTGTTTCCTCGGAAAGTGTACCGTATGCTCATTACCATTAACATGAAAAGTGACATTGCCTTTAGTGAAATCAATAACAGCCCCTGCAGTATTCAAAAAGGGTCTTCCAAGAATAATAGACATACTATCGTCCTCGGGAATATCAAGAATAACAAAGTCCGTTAAAATAGTAATGTTTGCAACTACAACAGGCACATCCTCACAAATACCGATATGTATAGCAGTTGATTTATCAGCCATTTGCAAAGATATTTCAGTAGGTGTCAACTTATTCAAATCAAGTCTACGACATAAAGAGAGAGGCATAACACTAACACCAGCTCCAAGATCACATAAAGCAGTTTTAACATAGTTTCTTTTAATAGAGCATGGTATAGTGGGCACTCCTGGATCTCCAAGTTTCTTTGGTATTCCACCCTTAAAAGTATAATTAGCAAGCATGGTGGAAATTTCAGCTTCCGGTATCTTTCTTTTATTTGTAATGATATCTTTCATATACTTAGCATAAGGATTGGTTTTGAGCATATCAGTTAATCGCATACGTAAAAAGATAGGTCTAATCATTTCAGCAAAGCGCTCAAAATCCTCATCATCCTTTTTCTTGAATGGTTTGGGAGGAAAAGGCATGGGTTTCTGAACCCAAGGCTCTCTTTCTTTACCATGTTTCCTAGCAACAAAGTCTTTCTTATCATAACATTGATTCTTTGATTGTGAGTTATCAAGATCAACAATAGGTCCAATTTCTATATCATTATCATTACTAGGTTGAGCATCATCATGGACATTATTATTAACATTATCATTAGTTTCAGGTTCATTACCAGATTGTGTTTCAGCATCAGAAATAGAAATATCATTTGGATTCTCAGGTGTTTCAACAATAGGATCACTAGAAGCATGCAAAGTCTTATCATTTTTCTTTTTCTTCTTTTTAGAAGAACTAGGTGCATCTATATTATTTCTCTAAGAATCTTGCTCAATTCTCTTAGGGTGGCCTTTAGGATACAAAGGTTCCTGAGTCATTCTACCAGTTCAAGTAGCCACTCTAACAACATAATCATTATCTTTATTATTCAATTCATTGAGCAAATCATTTTGAGCTTTAAGTACTTGTTCTACTTGAGTGGTAACCATAGAAGCATGTTTACTAATAAGTTTAAGTTCACTTTTAACATTAGCCATATAATCACCCAAGTGTCCAAGCATATTTGAATTGTATTTCAATTGTCTATCAAAATAAGCATTAAAATCTTCTTGCTTAGCCATAAATTTATCAAACTCATCTAAGCATGGGCTAGCAAACTTAGTAAACGGGATTATAGCTTTATCATATCTATAGAGAGAATTTACCTTTACTACCTGTGTCGGGTTATCAAGACCATGAGTTTCTTCAATGAGTAAAGGATTTGGATTATATGTTTCTTCAACAGGCGGTAAATTAAGACCATGTATTTCTTCAATAGGAGGTAAATTCTTAACATCTTCAGCTTTAATACCTTTTTCTTTCATAGATTTCTTTTCCTCTTGCATATCTTCAGGATTGAGAAATAGAATACCCCTCTTCTTTGGAGTTGGTTTAGGAATAGGCTCAGGAATTGTCTCCGGAGGTGTCCAATTATTTTCATTTGTCAACATGTTATTCAATAGAATTTCAGCTTCATCCGGTGTTCTTTCCCTGAAAACAGAACCAACACAACTATCCAGGTAATCTCTGGAGACATCGGTTAGTCCATTATAAAAGATATCAAGTATTTCATTTTTCTTAAGAGGATGATCAAGCAAAGTATTAAGTAATTGGAGAAGCCTCCCCCAAGCTTGTGGGAGACTCTCTTCTTTAATTTGCACAAAATTATATATACCCCTTAAAGCAGCTTGTTTCTTATGAGCAGGGAAATATTTAGCAGAGAAGTAATAAATCGTATCCTGGGGACTACGCACACAACCAGGATCAAGAGAATGAAACCATATCTTAGCATCACCCTTTAATGAGAACAGAAATATTTTAAGGATATAAAAGTTGCGAGTTTTCTCATCTTTAGTGAACAGGGTAGCTATATCATTTAATTTAGTAAGATGTGCCACAACAGTTTCAGATTCATAACCATGAAAAGGATCAAATTCAACCAAAGTAATTATATCAGGATCAACAGAGAATTCATAATCCTTATTAGTAACAAAGATAGGTGAAGTAGAAAAAGCAGGGTCAGGTTTCATTCTATCATTTAGAGATTGCTTACTCCATTTAGCTAATAATCTTTTAAGTTCAGTTCTATTTCTGCAAGCTAAAATGGTTAAAGAAGCATCTTGATCAAATACATAACCCTTAGGAATAGCAAGTGGTTCTTCATCATCACTTTCATCAGTATCATCAGATTCAATATTTTCAATTTCTCTAGCCCTAGCAAGTTGTTCATCAAGAAAATCACTAAGTGGCATAGTAGTATCAGGCATAGAGGTAGTTTCATCATAAGTATCATGCATAGTAGAAGTGGCATCATCAATAACATGCGACATATCAGAACGAATAGCAGAAGCAGACGTAGGTGTCGCAAACTTACTCATAATAGAAGGTGAATCAAGTGCAGAGCTAGATGACAGTTCCTTACCTCCCCTCGTAGTTGAGGGATAGATCTTGGTTTTTGGATCTCTCAAGTTCTTCATAATGATAAGCAGATATATATCCCAAGTGACTCAAAGAAAGAGCTATGCTCCCCGGCAACGGCGCCAGAAAATAGTCTTGATAACCCACAAGTATAGGGGATCACAACAGTTTTCGAGGGTAGAGTATTCAACCCAAATTTATTGATTCGACACAAGGGGAGCCAAAGAATATTCTCAAGTATTAGCAGCTGAGTTGTCAATTCAACCACACCTGGAAACTTAATATCTGCAGCAAAGTGTTTAGTAGCAAAGTAATATGATAGTGGTGATAACGGTAGCAAAAGGTAACAATAGTAAAAGTAATGTTTTTGGTATTTTGTAGTGATGATAGCAATAGCAACGGAAAAGTAAATAAGCAAAGAACAATATATGGAAAGCTCGTAGGCAATGGATCGGTGATGGAGAATTATGCCGGATGCGGTTCATCATGTAACAGTCATAACCTAGGGTGACACAGAACTAGCTCCAGTTCATTGATATAAGGTAGGCATGTATTCCGAACATAGTCATACGTGCTTATGGAAAAGAACTTGCATGACATCTTTTGTCCTACCATCCTGTGGCAGCGGGGTCCTTCGGAAACTAAGG
Organism: Triticum dicoccoides; assembly: GCF_002162155.2. Classification (NCBI taxonomy): domain Eukaryota; kingdom Viridiplantae; phylum Streptophyta; class Magnoliopsida; order Poales; family Poaceae; genus Triticum; species Triticum dicoccoides. The sequence goes on along the minus strand of NC_041390.1, from coordinate 559,036,628 downwards.
GATATTAAGGCCTCCTTTTAATAGAGAACCGGAACAAAGCATTAACACATAGTGAATACATGAACTCCTCAAACTACGGTCATCACCGGTAAGTATCCTGATTATTGTCACTTCGGGGTTAACAGATCATAACACATAATAGGTGACTATAGACTTGCAAGATAGGATCAAGAACACTTATATATTGATGAAAACATAATAGGTTCAGATCTGAAATCACGGCACTCGGGCCCTAGTGACAAGCATTAAGCATAGCAAAGTCATAGCAACATCAATCTCAGAACATAGTGGACACTAGGGATCAAACCCTAACAAAACTAACTCGATTACATGATAGATCCCATCCAACCCATCACCGCCCAGCAAGCCTACGATGGAATTACTTACGCACGGCGGTGAGCATCATGAAATTGGTGATGGAGGATGGTTGATGATGACGATGGCGACATATTCCCCTCTTCGGAGCCCCGAACAGACTCCAGATCAGCCCTCCCGAGAGGTTTTAGGGCTTGGCGGCGGCTCCGTATCGTAAAACGTGATGATTTCTTCTCTCTGATTTTTATCTCATCGAAACTCAATATATGGAGGTGGAGTTGGAGTCGGAGACGCAACAGGGGGCCCATGAGGTAGGGGGCGCGTCCTAGGGGGGCAGGCGCCCCCCACCCTCGTGGCAAGACGGTGGGCCCCCTGGCCTTCATCTTTGGCATGTATTTTTCTTATTTTCTGAAAAGTGTCTTCGTGAAGTTTCAGGTCATTCTGAGAATGTTTTCTCCTGCACATAAATAACACCATGGTAGTTCTGCTGAAAACATCATTAGTCCGGGTTAGTTCCATTCAAATCATGCAAGTTAGAGTCCAAAACAAGGGCAAAAGTGTTTGGAAAAGTAGATACGTTGGAGACGTATCACATAGTTATGAGAATATCTATGCATGATCATGTATATAGGCATCACGTCCGTGACAAGTAGACCGAAACGATTCTGCATCTAATACTATTAGTCCACACATCGACCGCTATCCAACATGCATCTAGAGTATTAAGTTCATAAGAACAGAGTAACACATTAGGCAAGATGACATGATGTAGAGGGATAAACTCAAGCAATATGATATAAACCCCATCTTTTTATCCTCGATGGCAACAATACAATACGTGCCTTGCTGCCCCTGCTGTCACTGGGAAAGGACACCGCAAGATTGAACCAAAAGCTAAGCACTTCTCCCATTGCAAGAAAGATCAATCTAGTAGGCCAAATCAAACTGATAATTCAAAGAGACTTGCAAAGATATTAGATCATGCATAAAAGAATTCAGAGAAGAATCAAATATTGTTCATAGATAATCTTGATCATAAACCCACAATTCATCGGATCTCGACAAACACACCGCAAAAAGAATTACATCGAATAGATCTCCAAGAGAATCAAGGAGAACTTTGTATTGAGATCGAAAGAGAGAGAAGAAGCCATCTAGCTAATAACTATGGACCCAACGGTCTGTGGTAAACTACTCACACATCATCGGAGAGGCTATGGTGTTGATGTAGAAGCCCTCCGCGATCGATTCACCCTCCGGCGAAGCGCTGGAAAAGGCCCCAAGATGGGATATCACAGGTACAGAAGGTTGCGGCGGTGAAAATAGGGTTTCGTGGTGCTCTCGGATGTTTTCGGGGTATATAAGTATATAGGCGAAAGAAGTAGGTCGGTGGAGCCACGAGGGGCCCACGAGGGTGGGGCGCGCCCTCCTACCTCGTGGCCTCCTTGTTGCTTCCTTGACGTCCACTCCAAGTCTCCTGGATTGCGTTTGTTCCTGAAATAACTCTCACGAAGGTTTCATTCCGTTTGGTATTCCTTTTCTGCGAAACACTGAAATAGGCAAAAAAACAACAATTTGCACTGGGCCTTTGGTTAGTAGGTTAGTCCCGAAAATAATATAAAAGTGCATAACAAAGCCCATTAAGCATCCAAAACAGATAATATAATAGCATAGAACAATCAGAAATTATAGATACGTTGGAGATGTATCAAGCATCCCAAAGCTTAATTCGTGCTCGTCCTCGAGTAGGTAAATGATAAAAACAGAATTTTTGATGTGGAATGCTACCTAGCATAATTCTCAATGTAATTTTCTTTATTGTGGCATGAATGTTCAAATCCAAAAGATTCAAGACAAAACCTTAATATTGACATAAAAATAATAATACTTCAAGCATACTAACAAAGCAATCATGTCTTCTCAAAATAACATGGCCAAAGAAAGTTATCCCTACAAAATCATATAGTCTAGCTATGCTTTATCTTCATCACACAAATTATTTAATCATACACAACCCCGATGACAAGCCAAGCAATTGTTTAATACTTTTGATGTTCTCAAACTTTTTCAATCTTCACGCAATATATGTGGAATAGAATGGTGGTTGTGGAGAAGACAAAAAAAGGAGAAGATAGTCTCACATCAACTAGGCGTATCAACGGGCTATGGAGATGCCCATCAATAGATATCAATGTGAGTGAGTAGGGATTGCATGCAGCGGATGCACTAGAGCTATAAGTGTATGAAAGCTCAACAAAAAAACTAAGTGGGTGTGCATCCAACTCGCTTGCTCACGAAGACCTAGGGCATTTTGAGGAAGCCCACCATTGGAATATACAAGCCAAGTTCTATAATGTAAAATTCCCACTAGCATATGAAAGTGACAACATAGGAAACTCTCTATCATCAAGATCATAGTGCTACTTTGAAGCACAAGTGTGGTAAAAGGATAGTAACATTGTCCCTTCTCTCTTTTTCTCTCATTTTTCTCTTTTTTTATTTGGGCCTTTCCTCTTTTTTATGGCCTCTTTTTTTTTCTTTTTTTCTTTTCGTCCGGAGTCTCATCCCGACTTGTGGGGGAACCATAGTCTCCATCATCCTTTCCTCACTTGGGACAATGCTCTAATAATGATGATCATCACACTTTTATTTACTTACAACTCAAAAATTACAACTCGATACTAGAACAAAATATGACTCTATGTGAATGCCTCCGGTGGTGTACCGGAATGTGCGATGAATCAAGAGTGACATGTATGAAAGAATTATAAAGGTGGCTTTGCCACAAATAAGATGTCAACTACATGATCATGCAAAGCAATATGACAATGATGTAACGTGTCATAAAAAATGGAACGGTGGTAAGTTGCATGGCAATATATCTCGGAATGCCTATGGAAATGCCATAATAGGTAGGTATGGTGGTTGTTTTGAGGAAGGTATATGGTGGGTGTATGATACCTACGAACGGTGTGCGGTATTAGAGTGGCTAGCAATGGTGGAACGATGAGAGTGCGTATAATCCATGGACTCAACATTAGTCATAAAGAACTCACATACTTATTGCAAAAATCTATTAGTTATCGAAATGAAGTACTACACACATGCTCCTAGGGGGATATATTGGTAGGAAAAGACCATCGCTCGTCCCCGACCACCACTCATAAGGAAGACAATCAATAAATAAATCATGCTCCAACTTCATCACATAACGGTTCACCATACGTGCATGCTACGGGGATCACAAACTTTAGAACAAGTATTTCTCAAATTCACAACCACTCAACTAGCATGACTCTAATATCACCATCTTCATATCTCAAAACAATCATAAAGAATCAAACTTCTCATAGCATTCGATGCACTTTATATGATAGTTTTTATTATACCCAACTTGGATGTTCATCCCATTAGGACTAATTTTATAGCCAAAGAAAATTACCATGCTGTTCTATAAGACTCTAAAAATAATACAAGTTAAGAATGAGAGATCAATAATTTCTATAAAATAAAACCACCACCGTGCTCTTAAAAAGATATAAGTGAAGCACTAGAGCAAAATTATCTAGCTCAAAAGATATAAGTGAAGCACATAAATTATTCTAATAAATACCGACTCATGTGTGTCTCTCCAAAAGGTGTGTACAGAAAGGATGATTGTGGTAAACTAATAAGAAAAGAATCAAATCATACAAGACGCTCCAAGCAAAACACATATCATGCGCTGAATAAAAATATAACCTCAAATAAAGTTATCGATGGACGAAGACGAAAGAGGGGATGCCTTCCGGGGCACTCCCAAGCTTAGGCTTTTGGTTGTCCTTGAATTTTACCTTGGGTTTCCATGGGAATCCCAAGCTTAGGATCTTGCCACTGCTTATTCCAAAACCCATCAAATCTTTACCCAAAACATGAAAACTTCACAACACAAAACTCAACAGAAAATCTCATGAGCTCCGTTAGTATAAGAAAACAAACCACCACTTCAAGGTACTGTAACGAACTCATTATTTATTTATATTGGTGTTAAACCTACTATGTTCCAACTTCTCTATGGTTCTTACCCCTCGATGCTAGCGATAGATTCATCAAAATAAGCAAACAACAGACGAAAAACAGAATCTGTCAAAAACAGAACAATCTGTAGTAATCTGTAGGTTTCAAATACTTCTGTAACCCCAAAAATTATGAAATAAATTGGTGGACGTGAGGAATTTGTATATTAATCATCTTAAAAAATAATCAACCTAATCTCACTCTCCAGTAAAAAATGGCAGCTAATCTCGTGAGAGCTAAAGTTTCTCTTTTTACAGCAAGATCGCAAAGACTTCCCCCAAGTCTTCCCAAAGGTTCTACTTGGCACAAACACTAATTAAAAACATAAAAACCACATCTAAAAAGAAGGTAGATGAATTATTTATTACTAAGCAGGAACAAAAAGCAAGAAACAAAAATAAAATTGGGTTGCCTCCCAACAAGCGCTATCGTTTAACGCCCCTAGCTAGGCATAAAAACAAGAATAGATCTAGGTATTGTCGTCTTTGGTATGCAATCCATACGTGGCTCTCATAATAGATTCATAAGGTAATTTAATTTTATTTCTAGGGAAGTGTTCCAAGCCCTTGCTTAATGGAAATTGAAATCTAATATTTCCTTCTTTCATATCAATAATTGCACCAACCGTTCTAAGGAAAGGTCTATGAAGAATAATAGGACAAGTAGGATTGCAATCTATATCAAGAACAATGAAATCTACGGGCACATAATTACTATTTTCAACAATAAGAACATCATTAATCCTTCCCATAGGTTTCTTAATGGTGGAATCCGCAAGATGCAATTTTAAAGAACAATCATCAAATTCACGGAAACCTAACACATCATACAAAGTTTTTGGAATCAAGGAAACACTAGCACCCAAATCACATAAATCATAGCATTCATGATCTCTAATTTTAATTTTTATAGTAGGTTCCCACTCATCATAAATTTTTCTAGGGATAGAAACTTCTAATTCAAGTTTTTCTTCATAGGATTGCATTAAGGCATCAACGATATGTTTGGTAAAAGCTTTATTTTGTTCATAAGCATGAGGAGAATTTAGCACAGATTGCAAAAAGGGAATACAATCTATCAAAGAGCAATTATCATAATTAAATTCCTTGAAATCCAAAATAGTGGGTTCATTGCTATGTAGAGTTTTGACCTCTTCAATCCCACTTTTACCAATTTTTTGCATCAAGATCTAAAAACTACGAATCATTGGGACGCCTTTTAACTAAAGTTGACTCATATCCAGTCCCATCATTATCAAGATTCATATTTCAAAACAAAGATTTAATAGGAGACACATCGATCACTTTTAGATCTTCATCCTTATTCTCGTGAAAACTAGAAGAACACGCTTTTATAAAGCAATCATTTTTAGCACGCATCCTAGCGGTTATTTCTTTGCACTCATCAATGGAAATTCTCATAGATTTGAGAGACTCATTGCTATCATGCTTAGGTGGAATAGATCTAAGTTTCAAAGAATCAACATCAAGAGAAATTCTATCTATGTTCCTAGCCAACTCATCAATCTTAGGCAATTTTTCTTCAAGCAAAGCATTGAAATTCTTTTGTGAAATCATAAATTCTTTAACACTAGTCTCAAAATAAGAGGACATATTATTAAAATTTCCATAAGAGTTGTGGTAGGAATTACCATAATTATTAGAGGAATTACTAGGAAACGGCCTAGGTTTAAAGTTTCCTCTATACGCGTTGTTACCAAAATTGTTCCTACCAACAAAATTCACATCCATAGATTCATTATTATTCTCAACCAAAGTAGACAAAGGCATATCATTAGGATCTGAGGAAACACTCTTATTAGCAAACAATTTCATAAGTTCATCCATCTTTCCACTTAAAACATTAATCTCTTCTATTGCATGAACCTTTTTACTAGTAGATCTTTCAGTGTGCCATTGAGAATAATTAACCATAATATTATCTAGGAGTTTAGTAGCTTCTCCTAAAATGATTTCAATAAAAGTGCCTCCCACGGCCGAATTTAAAAGATTTCTAGAAGCAAAATTCAATCCAGCATAAATTTTTTGTATGATCATCCATAAATTTAGTCCATGAGTAGGGCAATTACGTATCATTAATTTCATACTCTCCAAAGCTTGTGCAACATGCTCATGATCAAGTTGCTTAAAATTCATAATATCGTTTCTAAGAGAGGTGATCTTAGCGGGAGGAAAATACTTAGAGATAAAAGCATCTTTGCACTTATTCCATGAATCAATACTATTTTTAGGCAAAGACGAAAACCAAGTTTTAGCATGATCTCTAAGCGAAAACGGAAATAGCTTAAATTTAATAATAGAATTATCCACATACTTCCTCTTTTGCATATCACACAAATCAACAAAGTTGTTTAGATGTGTAGCCGCATCTTCACTAGGAAGGCCAGAGAATTGATATTTCATGACAAGATTCAGCAAAGTGGCATTAATTTCACAAGATTCAACATCGGTAATAGGAGCAATCGGAGTGCTAAGAAAATCATTGTTGTTGGTATTGGAAAAATCACACAATTTAGTATTGTCTTGAGCCATCGTGACAAACAATCCAACACACAAGCACACAAGAAGCAAGAAAAAGAGGCGAACGAAGAAAAAAAGGGCGAATAAAACGGCAAAGGTGAAGTGGGGGAGAGGAAAACGAGAGGCAAATGGCAAATAATTTAATGTGAGGGATAAGAGTTTGTGATGGGTACTTGGTATGTCTTGACTTGTGCGTAGATCTCCCCGACAACAGCGCCAGAAATCGCTTGTTGTCGGGAGATCAAATCTCGACTTGACTTGGTGCAAATCTCCCCAGCAATGGCGCCAGAAATCCTTCTTGCTACCTCTTGAGCATGCGTTGGTTTTCCCTTGAACAGGAAAGGGTGATGCAGCAAAGTAGCGTAAGTATTTCCCTCAATTTTTGAGAACCAAGGTATCAATCCACTAGGAGACTACACGCAAGTCCCTCGTACCTACACAAACAAATAAGAACCTTGCAACCAACGCGATAAAGGGGTTGTCAATCCCTTCATGGCCACTTGCAAAAGTGAGATCTGATAAAGATAATAAGATAAATATTTTTGGTATTTTTGTTGTATAGATTGGAAAATAAAGATTGCAAAATAAAAGGCGGCAGAAAAAGCAAGTAGATAGGAAAATAATATGATGGAAGATAGACCCGGGGGCCATAGGTTTCACTAGTACCTTCTCTCAAGATAGCAAATTCTACGGTGGGTGAACAAATTACTATCAAGCAATTGATAGAAAAGCGCATAGTTATGAGAACATCTAGGCATGATCATGTATATAGGCATCATGTCCGCGACAAGTAGACCGAAACGATTATGCATCTACTACTATTACTCCACACATCGACCGCTATCCAGCATGCATCTAGAGTATTAAGTTCATAAGAACAGAGTAACGCATTAGGCAAGATGACATGATGTATAGGGATAAACTTAAGCAATATGATATAAACCCCATCTTTTTATCCTCGATGGCAACAATACAATACGTGCCTTGCTGCCCCTGCTGTCACTGGGAAAGGACATCGCAAGATTGAACCCAAAGCTAAGCACTTCTCCCATTGCAAGAAAGATAAACCTAGTAGGCCAAACCAAACTGATAATTCGAAGAGACTTGCAAAGATATTAAATCATGCATAAAAGAATTCAGAGAAGAATCAAATATTGTTCATCGATAATCTTGATCATAAACCCACAATTCATCGGATCTCGACAAACACATCACAAAAAGAATTACATCGAATAGATCTCCAAGAGAATCGAGGAGAACTTTGTATTGAGATCCAAAGAGAGAGAATAAGCCATCTAGCTAATAACTATGGACCCGAAGGTCTGTGGTAAACTACTCACACATCATCGGAGAGGCTATGGTGTTGATGTAGAAGCCCTCCGTGATCGATTCCCCCTCCGGCGGAGCGCCGAAAAAGGCCCCAAGATGGGATCTCACGGGTACAGAAGGTTGCGGCGGTGGAAATAGGGTTTCGTGGTGCTCTTGTATGTTTTCGGGGTATATGAGTATATATAGGCGAAAGAAGTAGGCCAGTGGAGCCAGAGGGGCCCACGAGGGTGGGGGCGCCCCCTCCTACCTCGTGGCCGCCTCGTTGCTTCCTTGACGTCCACTCCAAGTCTCTTGGATTGCGTTTGTTCCAAAAATAACTCTCCCGAAGGTTTCATTCCGTTTGGATTCCGTTTGGTATTCCTTTTCTGCGAAACACCGAAATAGGAAGAAAACAACAATTTGCACTGGGCCTTTGGTTAGTAGGTTAGTCCCAAAAATAATATAAAAGTGCATAACAAAGCCCATTAACCATCCAAAATAGATAATATAATAGCATGGAACAATAAAAAATTATAGATATGTTGGAGACGTATCAGTCATCTAAATGATCACGTGATCCATATCAACTAAACCATGTCCGATCATCATGTGAGATGGAGTAGTTTTCAATGGTGAACATCTCTATGTTGATCATATCTACTATATGATTCACGTTCGACCTTTTGGTCTCCAGTGTTCCGAGGCCATGTCTGTACATGCTAGGCTCCTCAAGTTTAACCTGAATATTCCGCATGTGCAAAACTGCCTTGCACCCGTTGTATGTGAACGTAGAGCTTATCACGCCCGATCATCACTTGGTGTCTCGACACGACGAACTGTCTCAACAGTGCATACCCAGGGAGAACACTTATACCTTGAAATTTTAGTGAGGGATCATCTTATAATGCTACCGCCGTACTAAGCAAAATAAGATGCATAAAAGATAAACATCACATGCAATCAAAATATGTGACATGATATGGCCATCATCATCATGTGCCTTTGATCTCAATATCCAAAGCACCGTCATGATTTCCATCATCACTGGCTTAACACCTCGATCTCCATCGTAGCGTCGTTTCCATCATCGAGGATAAAGTAAAGCAATTACATGTCGTTCGCATTTCTTACAATAAAGCGACAACTATAAGGCTCCTGCCAGTTGCCAATAACTTTTACAAAGCATGATCATCTCATACAATAACGTATATCACATCATGTCTTGACCATATCACATCACAACATGCCCTGCAAAAACAAGTTAGACGTCATCTACTTTGTTGTTGCAAGTTTTACGTGGCTGCTACGGGCTTCTAGTAAGAACCGTTCTTACCTACGCATCAAAACCACAATGGTGATTTATCAAGTTTGCTATTTTAACCTTCAACAAGGACCGGCCACAGTCAAATCCGATTCAACTAAAGTTGGAGAAACAGACACCCGCCAACCACCTTTATGCAAAACTAGTTGCATGTCTATCGGTGGAACCGGTCTCATGAGCGTGGTCATGTAAGGTTGGTCCGGGTCGCTTCGTCCAACAATAACGACGAATCAAAATAAGACATTGGTGGTAAGCAGCACGACAATCACCGCCCACAACTCTTTGTGTTCTACTCATGCATATCATCTACGCATGGACCTGGCTTGGATGCCACTGTTGGGGAACGTAGCATGCAATTTCAAAAATTTCCTATGCTCACGCAAGATCTATCTAGGAGATGCATAGCAATGAGAGGGGGAGAGTGTGTCCACGTACCCTTGTAGACCGAAAGCGGAAGCATTTGACAACGCGGTTGATGTAGTCGAACTTCTTCTCGTTCCGACCAATCAAGTACCGAACGCACGACACCTCTGAGTTCTGCTCACGTTTAGCTCGATGACGTCCCTCGAACTCTTGATCCAGCAAAGTGTCGAGGAAGAGTTCCGTCAGCACGACGGCGTGGTGATGGTGATGGTGAAGTGGTCCGCGTAGGACTTCGCCTAAGCAGTGCACGAATATGACCGGAGGTGTAAACTGTGGAGGGGGCGCCACACACAGCTAACAATGTTTGTTGTGTGTTCTAGGCGCCCCCTCCCCACATATGTATAGGTGGGAGAGGGAGGGGGACAGCCATGGGGCACCCCAAGTAGGAGGAATCCTACTTGGGGGCCTTGTCCAATTCGCCCCCGTTACCATCTTTTTCGGAGATGGAAGGAAAGGGGAGAGAGGACGGAAGGAAGGGGAGGCCGAATTGCCTCCCCTTCCTTCTCTCTTCCCCTTTTCCTTTCCCCTTCCTATTTGGCCAGCAAGGGTGGCGCAGCAACCCATGCTGGCTCATGTGTATCCCATCTTGGCCCAATAGGCCCATATAGTTTGCCGGGGGTAGCCCGGGACCCCTTCCGGTGACCCGATACGTACTCGGTACCCCCAGAACACTTCCGATGTCCAAATACTATTGTCCTATATATAAATATTTATCTCTCGACCATTTCGAGACTCCTCGTCATGTCCGCGATCTCATTCGGGACCCCGAACAACATTTGGTCACCAAATCACATAACTCATATAATACAAAATCGTCATCGAACGTTAAGCGTGCAGACCCTACGAGTTCGAGAACAATGTAGACATGACCGATACACCTCTCCGGTCAATAACCAACAGCGGAACCTGGATGCTCATATTGGTTCCCACATATTCTACGAAGATCTTTATCGGTCGTACCTGATACGTCTCCAACCTATTTATAATTTTTGATTGTTCCATGTTGTACTATTATCAATCTTGGATGTTTTACAATCATTTATAGTCATTTTATATCATTTTTTGGTACTAACCTATTGACATAGTGTCTAGTGCTAGTTGTTGTTTTTCCATGTTTTTTTACATCACATAAAATCAATATCAGACGGAGTCCAAATGCCCCAAAACTTTACAGAGAATTTTTATGGGCCAGAAGGAACACAACGGGCCCTGGCTGCGCCTAGGGGATGCCTCGTGGGAGGCACAACCCACCAGGGCACGCCAGGAGGCCCAGGCGCGCCCTGGTGGGTTGTGCCCACCTCGGGTGCCCCCTGGACCGTCTCTTTGCTCTATAAATACCCCAATATTCCAGAAACCCTAAGAACGTCGGCGAAATATTCATCCAGCCGCCGCAGAGTCCAGAACCACTAGATCCAATCTAGACACCATCTCGGATGGGGTTCACCACCTCCATTGGTGCCTCTCCAATGATGCGTGAGTAGTTCTTTGTAGACCTTCGGGTCCGTAGTTAGTAGCTAGATGGCTTTATCTCCCTCGCTGATTTCTCAATACAATGGTCTATTGGAGATCCATATGATGTAACTCTTTTGCGGTGTGTTTGTTGGGATCTGATGAACTTTGAGTTTATGATCAGTTATATCTTTTTATATCCATGAAAGTTATTTGAGTTTCTTTAATCTCTTATATGCATGATTTCTTATAGCCTCGTATTTCTTCTCCGATATTTGAGTTTTGTTTGGCCAACTTGATCTGTTTATCTTGCAATGGGAAGAGGTGCCCGGTAGTGGGTTCGATCTTACGGGGATTGATCCCAGTGACATAAAGGGAAACGACACGTATGTATCGTTGCTACTATGAATAAAATGATGGGTCTATCTCTACATAGATAGATCTTGTCTACATCATGTCATCGTTCTTATTGCATTACTCCATTTCTCCATGAACTTAATACACTAGATGCATGCTGGATAGCGGTCGATGTGTGGAGTAATAGTAGTAGATGCAGGCAAGAGTCGGTCTACTAATCTTGGAAGTGATGCCTATATAATGATCATTGCCTGGATATCGTCATAATTATTTGAAGTTCTATGAATTGCCCAACAGTAATTTGTTTACCCACCGTTTGCTATTTTTCTCGAGAGAAGCCACTAGTGAAACCTACGGCCCCCGGGTCTTCTTTCTCATATATTTGCCTTTGCGATCTACTTTTTCCTTACATTTATTTCAAATCTATTAAACTAAAAATACAAAAATACCTTGCTGCAATTTTTCTTTATTTATTTTATTTAGCTTTCGATCTATCAATTTACTACAAATTTATCTCACGTCCGTTTGTCAGTTGAGGCGCCGTACCCTGAAAGGGATTGACAACCCCTTTAACACGTCGAGTTGCGAGGATTTGTTATGTGTGTGCAGGGGCTATTTACGTTGTGTTGCTTGGTTCTCCTACTGGTTCGATAACCTTGGTTTCATATCCGAGGGAAATACCTACCACCGCTGTGTTGCATCACCCCTTCCTCTTTGGGTAAATACCGACGTAGCTTTAAGCGACATCAGTACCATAATGACAACATACATTATTCCCTTTGTCATCGGTATGTTACTTGCCCGAGATTTGATCATCGGTATCTCCATACCTAGTTCAATCTCGTTACCGGCAAGTCTCTTTACTCATTCCGTAATGCATCATCCCGTAACTAACTGATTAGTCACATTGCTTGCAAGGCTTATTATGATGTGCATTACCGAGAGGACCCAGAGATACCTCTCCGATACTCGGAGTGACAAATCCTAATATCGATCTATGCCAACCCAACAAACACCTTCGGAGATACCTGTAGATCATGTTTATAATCACCCAGTAACGTTGTGACATTTGATCGCACACAAGGTATTCCTCCGGTATCCAGGAGTTGCATAATCTCATAGTCAAAGGAATATGTATAAGTCATGAAGAAAGCAATAGCAATAAAACTTAACGATCATTATGCTAAGCTAATGGATGGGTCTTATCCATCACACCATTCTCCTAATGATGTGATCTCGTTCATCAAATGAAAACACATGTCTATGGTTAGGAAACTTAACCATCTTTGATTAACGAGCTAGTCTAGTAGATGCTTACTACAGACACTGTGTTTTGTCTATGTATCCACACATGTATCAAGTTTCCAGTTAATACAATTCTAGCATGAATAATAAACATTTATCATGATATAAGGAAATATAAATAACAACTTTATTATTGCCTCCAGGGCATATTTCCTTCAGCGGTACATCAAGATCGTGCCAAATCAAGAACACGAGAGAGAGAGAGATAGAGAGAGATCAAACACATAGCTACTGATACATACCCGCGTGAACTACTCCCTCCTCATCATGGAGATCGCCGGGATGATGAAGATGGCCACCGGTGATGATTCCCCCCTCCGACAGGGTGCCGAAATAGGGTCCCGATTGGTTTTTGGTGGCTACAGAGGCTTGCGGCGGCGGGACTCCCGATCTAGGTTTTTTCTGGAGGTTTGGGGATAAGAGGTGTTGGCGTCGAGAACAAGTCAGGGGTCTCCATGAGGGGTTCACAAGGTCAGAGGGTGCGCCCTGTTGGAAATATGCCCTAGAGGCAATAATAAATTACTTATTATTATATTTCCTTGTTCATGATAATCGTTTATTATCCATGCTAGAATTGTATTGATAGGAAACTCAGATACATGTGTGGATACATAGACAACACCATGTCCCTAGTAAGCCTCTAGTTGACTAGCTCGTTGATCGATAGATGGTTACGGTTTCCTGACCATGGACATTGGATGTCGTTGATGACGGGATCACATCATTAGGAGAATGATGTGATGGACAAGACCCAATCCTAAGCCTAGCACAAGATCATGTAGTTCGTATGCTAAAAGCTTTTCTAATGTCAAAGTATCATTTCCTTAGACCATGAGATTGTGCAACTCCCGGATACCGTAGGAATGCTTTGGGTGTACCAAACGTCATAACATAACTGGGTGGCTATAAAGGTGCACTGCGGGTATCTCCGAAAGTGTCTGTTGGGTTGGCACGAATCGAGACTGGCATTTGTCACTCCGTGTAAATGGAGAGGTATCTCTGGGCACACTCAGTAGGACATCATCATAATGTGCACAATGTGACCAAGGAGTTGATCACGGGATGATGTGTTACGGAACGAGTAAAGAGACTTGCCGGTAACGAGATTGAACGAGGTATCGAGATATCGACGATCGAATCTCGGGCAAGTATCGTACCGATAGACAAAGGGAATTGAATACGGGATTGATTGAATCTTCGACATCATGGTTCATCCGATGAGATCATCGTGGAGAATGTGGGAGCCAACATGGGTATCCAGATCCCGCTGTTGGTTATTGACCGGAGAGTCGTCTCGGTCATGTCTGCATGTCTCCCGAACCCGTAGGGTCTACACACTTAAGGTTCGGTGACACTAGGGTTGTAGAGATATTAGTATGCGGTAACCCGAAAGTTGTTCGGAGTCCCGGATGAGATCCGGGACGTCACGAGGAGTTCCGAAATGGTCCAGAGGTGAAGATTTATATATAGGAAGTCCAATTTCGGCCATCGGGAAAGTTTCGGGGGTAATCAGTATTGTACCGGGACCACCGGAAGGGTCCCGGGGGTCCACCAGGTGGGGCCACCTATCCCGGAGGGCCCCATGGGCTGAAGTGGGAGGGGAACCAGCCCCTGGTGGGCTGGTGCGCCCCCCATGGGCCTTCCCCTGCGCCTAGGGTTGGAAACCCTAGGGGTGGGGGGCGCCCCACCTGACTTGGGGGGCAAGTCCCCCCCTTGGTCACCGCCCCCCTTGGAGATTGGATCTCCTAGGGCCAGCGCCCCCTAGGGGT